>NC_073405.1:30784271-30809599 GCF_028641065.1 Leucoraja erinaceus | reverse complement strand
TGCAAGGTAAATAGCAACGATATTTCTATGAACAAATATGATGCATAGTGAAACTTCTATAGTAAGGAAAAATCTAGTAGATAAAAGTCTAAATATACATATAACAAATAACTAAATAGAATAGACAGACTCGCAAATAGTCAAAAAATTAAAGCTCTAAGTAATCTTGAGTCTCCATCTCATACTCACCCTCCAATCACCCTTCAGCGCTCCCTTCCCTTCCTTCCTTCTTATCCGCTTATTCCTCTTGCCCCCCTTGCTACACTTTTTCTATCCCTCTATCTCTCCCCCCTCTCTATCTCCCCTTCTCCCTCTATACTCCTTACCTCCTTCCCCCCTCTCTCGCTCGCCCTCCCTCCCTTTCTCCCACTTCTCCTATCTCGCTCCTTTATCCTCCCCTCCCTTATCCCCTTCCTATCCCCTTCTCTCCATCACTTTTTTTTACCCTCTCTCTTCCCTTCTCCCACACCTCCCTCTCCCCCTACTTTCTCAATCTTCCCCTCCCTATCCATTCCCCTCCCCTCTCCACCCTCTATGGTCTCTTTTCTCCACATCCTATTCTTTTCTCTCACTCCCCATCAATTCTTCTCCCCCCCCACACACACACACCTGCTTTTACCCGTGTCCTCGGGGGGGACACTGCACTACCTAATCCCCCTAACATGTGACCACCATAACCACCCCCCTTTTCTAACTCCTCCCGCTATGTCGCTTCCCTACCATCTCCCATTGTGCGTGTGATGCCGCAGCACCCCCTTTCCCCCCTCACCTTTCCCGCTTTGGGGGATTCAGAACCCGGGGTCTGCACTTGGTTCACAGTGCCATCTCACAGGTGTACTATCACAATGGATCTCATTTACATATGACATCACAATGGGACAGGTGTGGGAGATTGTAACCTTCACGTGCTCTGGCGTGCACAATGAAATAGGGCAAGTTTTCTTACCCCCCTGTCTACACCCCCACCCTATTTACCCCTCCCTCTACCATCCTCCCTCTCTACCCCCCCCTCCTCCCCCCCCTCCCCCCCTCTCCTCCCCTTCCCCCACCACCTCCCCTCTCTCCCTTCTGCCCTCCCCTTACCCCCCTTACCCCCTCTCCCCCCTGCCCTCTCTCTCCTCATCCCCTCTCTCCACCTCCCCACTCCCCACTCTCCTCCCTCCTCCCCCTCTCCCCACTGTTCCCCCTCTTTCCCCCCCTACTCATCTCCCCCACCCTCTCCACAATTCCCCCTCTCTCCCAACCCCCTCCCCTCTCCCCTCTCCTCTCTACCAACCCCCTCCCCTCTCTAACCTCCTCTTCCTCCTCCCCTTCGCCCTCCCGCATTACCCTCTCCTCAACCTCTCCTCTCCACCTCTCCATTTTCTCCTCTACATTTCCCCCTCTCTCTCCCTCTCCCCACCTACCTGCCCCTCTCCCCACCAACTCCTCCCTCTCTCTCTCTGCCCCTCACCCTCTGCTCTCCTCCCCTTCCCCTTCCCCCTCTCTTCCTCCCCCTCTCTCTCTCCCCCCATCTTCCCCCTCCCCCACCCTCTCCCCATCTCCCCCTTCCCACTCTCTCCCCACCCCCTCTTCCCACCTCCCCCTCTCTCCCCCTCTCTCCCTGCCTCTCCACCCCCCTTCGATTCCATCTGCCTCCCTCCCTCCACCCCTACTCTCTCGCCTCATCTCACTCCCTCTCCCCCCTCTTCTACCCCCCCTCCCCCCCACTATCCCTCTCTCTCATTTTCTGCTCCCACTCTCTTTGCCCCTCAAGACAGGGTGGGGATGGGGTTTTCGAACGGAGCCAATGAATAATAGTAATTTAATTTCAAGGGGGGTGGTTACTGTGTGGGGGGGGGGGGGGGGGAGTGGTTAGTGTGTGTGTGTGTGTGTGTGTGTGTGTGTGTGTGTGTGTGTGTGTGTGGGTAGTGTGTGTGAGTGTGTGTGTGGGTGTGGGTGTGGGGGGGGGTGTGTGTGTGGGGGGGGTGGTTAGTGTGTGTGTGTGTGTGGGGGTGGTTAGTGTGTGTGTGTGTGTGTGGGGGGGGGGGGTGGTTAGTGTGTGTGTGTGTGGATTGGTTAGTGTGTGTGTATGTGTGTGTGGGTTGGTTAGTGTGTTTGTGTGTGTGTGTGTGTGTGGGAGGGGTGGTCAGTGTGTGTGTGTGTGAGGTGAGTGTTTAATGTGCATGTGAAGCCGCATCCCCCCCCCCGCCCACAAATGCGCGTTGAGGGAACAGAGCCAGCGGGTCTGCACTTGCTCCAGTTAACAATAATAATAGAGGTGGAGGCTGTTCGGGAGACAGAAAAGCCAGAAATCTCCAGGACCGTTTGGGACAATGTTTGCCCCTCGACTCTCAAGCAATGTGCTGAACAACTGGCACCGGTCTACACAGACATGTTCAACCAATCCAGGCGAAACATCTTACAATATACTTGGTGCCACCCTTGAAGAATCCAAACAAACCAAGGATCTTGGCATCAAATTGCAGAATGATCTGCGTTGGAATGGTCAGACTCATCATGCAACGGTGAAAGCAACAGGTGTCCTAAACTTTCTGAGGTGCAACTTTCATCATTGTTCAACTTCTGTCAGGGAGAAGCTATACTTCACCCTCGTTAGACCTCATTTGGACTACGCAGTTGCAGCATGGGACCCATACACAAATAAAAACATTTCTTCCATCGAACGTGTCCAAAGACAGGCAGCTCGATTTGTTACTAAGCGAGAGTCACCAAACTTCTGAATTCTCTGGGGTGGAACCCTCTCCAAGACAGACGTGAATCTCACCGTTTGACCTGTTTTTACAAAATGTTAAATGGTCAGCTCGACATAGACTACAAGACCTACACCAAACCCAAACCAATTAGGAGCAGACGAGGTCATTCGATCCAATTTGTGATCCCAGCTAAAAGACAGATGTGTACAGCAATTCGTTCTTCCCCCGCACAATTAAAGCATGGAATAATCTCCACCCAACTATAGTTACCCAACCAGATGCAACTAAATTTAAAGTAGCTCTTTCTTCCCAATAACCCTTTCTGGCTTAAGCCCTCCCTTCACCACCTCCAGTTTAAATTCCATTTGGAATATTTTGGAGGACCAAGAAACCAAGAACCACGAACCAGTCCCTGCAAACCTGTACTGTCCCTGCCTGCTTCAAAGTCTCCACTATTGTCCTTGTACCCAAAAAGGCAAGGATTACAGGCCTGTCACACTGACCTCTGTAGTCATGAAGACCCTTGAAATGCTTGTGCTGGCCAAGCTGACAAATATCACAAACTTTGTGCTGGACCCTCTGCAGTTTGCATATCGGTCCAATAGATCTGTGGATGAAACAGTCAACCTGGGCCTGCACTTCATCCTCCAACACCTAGACCACCAGGGAACATATGTGAGGATTTTGTTTGTTGATTTTAGCTCTGCATTCAACACCATTGTGCCAGAGCTACTACACTTCAAATGTTCCTAGTTGACTGTGCCTGAACCCCTCAGTGGATCACCAGCTTCCTGACAAACAAGAACCAGATAGTGAGGCTGGGAAAGCACATCTCGGAACCGCAAACCCTCAGCATAGGAGCACTGCAAGGCTGGGTACTCCCCCCTCTCCTCTACTCTCTCTACACCAACAACTGCACCTCCACAAACTCCTCTGTCAAGCTTCTCAAGTTTGCGGACGACACAACCCTGATTGGACTGATCCAGGATGGGGAGGTATCTGCCTACAGACAGGAAGTGACGCAGCTGGCATCCTGGTGCCATCGCAACAACATGGAGCTCAATGCTCTTAAGATGGTGGGATTGATTGTTGACTTTAGGAGAGCTCCCCCTCCCCTCACCCCACTCACCATCAACAAAACTACAGACATCTGTGGAGTCTTTTAAGTTCCTGAGAACCATTATCTCCAAGGACCTTTAATGGGGGAACACCATCAACTCCACAGTCAAAAAAGCACAACAGAGGATGTAGACAAAAGTGCTGGAGAAACTCAGCGGGTGCAGCAGCATTTATGGAGCGAAGGAAATAGGCAATGTTTCAGGCTGAAACCCTTCTTCGGCCCGAAACGTTGCCTATTTCCTTTGCTCCATAGATGCTGCTGCACCGCTGAGATTCTCCAACACTTTTGTCTACCTTCGATTTTCCAGCATCAGCAGTTCCTTCTTAAACACAGAAGATGTACTTACTGCGGCAGCTAAGGAAGCACAATCTGCCACAGGCAATGATGATGGTCCAATTCTATATGGCCATCGTAGAGTCCGTCCTCACATTCTCCATCATGGTCTGGTTTGGCTCAGCCACCAAGCAAAACATCCGGAGGCTGCAGCGCATCGTTCGATCAGCTGAGAAAATTATTGGCTGCAACCTTCCCTCCATTGACAAACTTGATACTGCAAGGGCCAGGAGGCGAGCGGGTAAGATCATCTCTGACCCCTCTCGCCCTGGCCACAAACTCTTTAAATCACTGTTGAAAGCTCCCACCACTGGTCAGGCTAACTGGTCTGTAATTCCCCATTTTCTCTCTCGCTCCTTTCTTGAAAAGTGGGATAACATTAGCTATCCTCCAATCCACAGGAACTGATCCTGAATCTATTGAACATTGGAAAATGATCACCAATGCATCCACTATTTCTAGAGCCACCTCCCTGAGGACCCTAGGATGCAGACCATCAGGCCCAGGGGATTTATCATCCTTCAATCCCATTAACCTACCCAATACTATTTCTCGCCTAATGAAAATTTCTTTCAGTTCCTCCACCCCCTTAGATCCTCTGTCCTCCAGTACATCTAGGAGATTGTTTGTGTCTTCCTTAGTGAAGACAGATCCAAAGTACCTATTCAACTCTTCTGCCATTTCCTTGTTGCCCATAATAATTTCACCCTTGTCTGCCTTCAAGGGACCCACATTTGACTTTGCTACTCTTTGTCCCTTAACATATCTATAGAAGCTTTTACTGTCCTTCTTTATATTCCTGGCCAGCTTCCCCTCGTACTTCATCCTTTCAGCCCGTATTACCCGTTTTGTTTCCTTCTGTTGTCCTATGAAAGCTTTTCCAATACTCTGGCTTCCGGCTACTCTTTGCTGTGTTATACATCTTTTCTTTTAGTTTTATTCTATCCCTAACTTCTCTTGTCAGCCACGGTTGCTTCCTACTCCCCTTAGAATCTTTCTTCCTTTTTGGAATGATATGATCCTGTGTCTTCCGAATTATGCCCAGAAATTCCTGCCATTGCTGTTCCACCGTCATTCCTGCTAGGATCCCTTTCCAGTCTACTTTGGCCATCTCCCTTCTCATGCCTTAATAGTCCCCTTTGTTCAACTGCACTACTGCCACTTCCGATTTAACGTTCTCCTACTCAAATTGCAGATTAAAACTAATCATATTATGATCACTACCTCCAAGCGGTTCCTTTACCTCCAGTTCTCTTATCATATCTGGTTCATTGGACAACACTAAATCCAGAATTGCCTTTTCTCTGGTCGGCTCCGTTACAAGAATCCATCTCGGAGGCATTCTACAAACTCTCTTTCTTGGGGTCCTGAACCAACCTGATTTTCCCAGTCTACCTGCATATTGAAATCCCCCATCACCACAGTGCCATTACCTTTGTTACATGCCAGTTTTAACTCCTGCTGCAACTTACACCCTACATCCGGGCTACTGTTTGGGGGTCTGTAGATAACCCTTCTTGCCTCTGCAATTCCTCAACACACCTACTTAAACCAAGACACCACTCTGAAAAGACTGGACCCTTTACCACCCCAACCGACACTTCACACCTACCCACAACCTGACCTCAATCTGCAAAGACCTGGCCCTTCAGTTTCGAAGAACTTGCCAGAAATCACCAGCTGCAATAGGAAAGCAACCCCTCCCACCCCACACTTTGGACAATCGTCAGCTGACCAATGACCTGAATGAGTTCTACAGCAGGTTTGACAAGCAGAAACGTAATCCTGGTATCCCCTCCCCCTCTTGCCAACAAACACAGCCAGACCCCAGTCTGCAAAGACTGGACCCTTCTGCACCCACTCCTCCCCACTCACCACACTTCACACATACTTAAAGCAAGACTCCAGTCTGAAGAGACTGGACCCTTTCCCACCTACCCCACTCCAATCACTTCACACCAAATTACCCATCCCCTCCGTGCTGAACAACATCACTTCTCCATCATTAACAATAAAATGGAGAAGGTGGAGAGGCTGTTCAGGAGACAGAAAAGCTGGAAATCTCCAGGGCCGGACAATGTTTTCCCCTCTACTCTCAAGCTCTGTGCTAAACAACTGGCACCGGCCTACACAGACATTTTCAACCAGTCCCTGCAAACCTGTACTGTCCCTGCCTGCTTCAAAGTCTCAACTATTGTCCTTGTACCCAAAATGGCAAGTATTACTTACCTTAATAACTACAGGCCTGTCGCACTGACATCTGTAGTCATGAAGATCCTTGAAATGCTTGTGCTGGCCAAGCTGACAAATATCACAAACTTTCTGCTGGACCCTCTGCAGTTTGCATATCGGGCCAATAGATCTGTGGATGAAACAGTCAACCTGGGCCTGCACTTCATCCTCCAGCACCTAGACCACCAGTGGACCTATGCAAGGATTTTGTTTGTTGATTTTAGCTCTGCATTCAACACCATTGTGCCAGAGCTACTACACTCCAAACTTTCCAAGTTGACTGTGCCTGAACCCCTCTGTCAGTGGATCACCGGCTTCCTGAGAGACAGGAAACAGCATGTGAGGCTGGGAAAGCACATTTCGGACCCGCAGACCCTCAGCATAGGAGCACCGCAAGGCTGCGTACTCTCCCCTCTCCTCTACTCTCTCTACACCAACGACTGCACCTCCACTGACTCCTCTGTCAAGCTTCTCAAGTTTGTGGATGACACAACCCTGATTGGACTGATCCAGAATGGGGAGGAATCTGCCTACAGGCAGGAAGTGATGCAGCTGGCGGCCTGGTGCCATCGCAACAACCTGGAGCTCAATGCTCTTAAGATGGTGGAATTGATTGTAGACTTTAGGAGAGCTCCCCCTCCCCTCACCCCACTCACCATCAACAACACCAGAGACATATCTGTGGAGTCTTTTAAGTTCCTGGGAACCATCATCTCCAAGGACCTTAAGTGGGGGACCACCATCAACTCCACAGTCAAAAAAGCACAATAGAGGATGTACTTCCTGCGGCAGCTGAGGATGCATAATCTGCCACAGGCAATGATGATCCAAGTCTATACGGCCATCGTACAGTCTGTCCTCACCTTCTCCATCATGGTCTGGTTTGGCTCAGCCACTAATCACAACATCGTCTGATCAGCTGAGAAGGTTGTTGGCTGCAACCTTCCCTCCATTGATGCAAGAGCCAGGAATCGAGCGGATAAGATCATCTCTGACCCCTCTCACCCTGGCCACAAACTCATTGAATCACTTCCCTCTGGAAGGCGACTCCGGACTGTCAAGGCTGCCACAGCCAGACATAAAAGCAGCTTTTTTCCACAAGTGGTAGCTCTACTCAACAACCAAACATCTGTAGCCTCCTTTTGCTCTGATATTTTATTTAATTCACGTTACATCGATAATGTTTTATTATTAATGTTTTATGTGTCATTTCTTGCTGTCACTGTATGTCACTGTAAGGAGAGCATTCTTACCAACTGCATCACAGTATGGTATGGCAACTGCTCTGTCTCCGACCGGAAGGCATTGCAGAGGGTGGTGAAAATTGCCCAACGCATCACCGGTTCCACGCTCCCCTCCATTGAGTCTGTCCAAAGCAAGCGCTGTCTGCGGAGGGCGCTCAGCATCGCCAAGGACTGCTCTCACCCCAACCATGGACTGTTTACCCTCCTACCATCCGGGAGGCGCTACAGGTCTCTCCGTTGCCGAACCAGCAGGTCGAGGAACAGCTTTTGCAGAGAGACCAGAGTCAAGCCTGATGTCCAGTGCTGTCTGTGTGGAGTTTGCACGTTGTGTCTGTGACCGTGTGGGACTCCCCCGGGTGCTGCAGTTTCCTCCCACATTTCCAGCATGTGTTGGTTAGGTAAACGACTGGTGTAAATGCCCCACAGGGCAGGTTAATGGCAGGAGGATTCGAGGGGGAGTTGATGGGCAGGTGTCAGAGAGTGAATAAACTGCAGGGATAAAGCAGTAAGGAGGGGATTGGGACCGAAGGGATCGATGTCCGGGACATTGACATGAACGATGGGCCCAGAGATCGTCTTTGTGACGGTGGGAGAGAGATGAAGCTGAGTTTAGAGACGTGGGATTGGTCCCAGTGTTTATCCGGGCCATGGTGTCATTGGTCAGGGAGTGAACGGGAGATTATTGGTGCTCGGGGTTGGTGACGGTGGAGATACAGATGAGGGAGGTGGGGAACAAGAGGCTGAGGACATGAGCTGAACTTGACATTAACACCCAACATCACTCTGTCCCTCAACCACAGACTCAGCCTCGGTGACAGAGTCCGCACTCGGTGACCCGTGTGTGACCCACACCGTCCTGGATCAGCCCTGGAGGAGCACGGATTGTTCCAACACTGAGTGCAGCGCTGGGACATGGATGGATGATAGAAATCTTGCAGTGGGATGGTACAGATTCTACAGGTAACGTGAGGACTCTGATGGAGAATGTGAACAGGACAATGAGGGGTGTGTGAGGGGCAAATGTAGGGAGACCGGATCATCAGTTGCTGCAATAGGACGGGCGTCAGTACAGAGAACGGGGAGATCCCACATTGTGGAGAGAGAACAGGGGAAGATGGAAGGGGAGAGAAAACAACATTGGATTCCCTGGAATGTTGAACAAGGATGGGGTGCGGACATTAATGGCCTCGATTTCCGGTCTCTCTCTGGTGAACAAACCCCTTCAGTTCAGGGGCTGATTCTCTGATTGTTGTTTCAGTTCCGGTGGATGGAAGATTCCAGAGACTGTCGTTCCAGCGAGTCACTGCTCCGCGTATTACCCAGGCTGGTTAGTCGGTAGGTTCAGAGTTTACAATAGATGGTCTCAGTTATTGTTGGGGAGGGTCAGACTGACGACCCAGATGTCTCCAGAGGGCCCCTCACACGGACACGGAACCCAAACTCCCTGAGAGGTTCCCCCACAGTCACTCAGACCACACTCCGGCTCTGGATCCTCACGGAGTGCGGTGGGGAAGCTCCAGCTTCTCTATATATCTTTATATCACCATCAATATCTCTTGTTTCCCTCTCCCCTGACTATCAGTGTGAATAAGGATCTAGAATCTAAACGTTACCTATTCCTTTTCTCCAGAGATGCTCTGTGACCCGCAGAGTTACTCCAGCTCTTTGTGTCCATCTTCCTCTAGTTTTCCAGCAGTCAGAATATTGATCCGATCCGCCCGCTGTTGTTGCTCCAGGTCAAAGCTGGAACAGTTTCAGTGGAGGAGCAGCTCCCAGTGAGCTGGGCCCATAGATCATTAGCTTGAGTTTTGTGATTGCTCATTGCTAACGTTATTTGACTCAGTTCCAGTTTGTACACTTTACACTTTCAGACTTTAGAGATACAGCACGGAAACAGGCCCTTCGGCCCACTGACCCATGCCAACCACCGATCACCCCGTACACTAACACTAACCTACACATTAGGGACAATTTGCAATTTTACCGAGGTCAGTAAACCTTCAGACCCGTACGTGTTTGCAGTGTTGGAGGAAACTATAGATCCTGGAGAAAACTGCGCAGTTACAGGGAGAATGTACATACTGCAGGAGGGAATTTTGTACCCTGTATCTGGCTTCACCCAGATTTACCCGTTCAATGTTTACACTTAGGCCCATGTTTCCCCTGCCACTATAATACTTTGTGGTCCCACTCTCCAGGGCTGGAGATCAACCCCGTCTGGAGGATTTTAATCATTCCCAAATATCCGTCCTTTCACATTGTAACCAGTACTTTCTCCTTTTTCCAATATTTCATCCTCCACTGATCAATGACCTCATTGTTAAGTTCATGTAAACTTTTTACTAACTCCTGGATGTACCCGATAACCCTTTCCCTCTCTGTTACAAACCTCTGTTCCTCCGGTTTTAACATCTTTGGTAGGTTCATAGTTTACCCTGTCATCAGCTCACAGGTATTAACCCTGTCCTTCTAACTGAGGTTGCTATGAAATTCACCAGAATGGCTGGGAGTACCTTAACCCATTGCTGTCTGGTCTCAGTCAAGGCTTTAATTATGGTGGGCAATGTAAAATTGCTGTTTCACTCCGAACAAAGCACAAGCCTCCTTCATCACCATCCCCGTGAAAAGGGTTCCCTGATCAGTCTATCTGAAGAGGGATGCCACACCTATATAGAAACATAGAAACATAGAAATTAGGTGCAGGAGTAGGCCATTCGGCCCTTCGAGCCTGCACCGCCATTCAATATGATCATGGCTGATCATCCAACTCAGTATCCCGTACCTGCCTTCTCTCCATACCCCCTGATCCCCTTAGCCACAAGGGCCACATCTAACTCCCTCTTAAATATAGCCAATGAACTGGCCTCAACTACCCTCTGTGGCAGAGAGTTCCAGAGATTCACCACTCTCTGCGTGAAAAAAGTTCTTCTCATCTCGGTTTTAAAGGATTTCCCCTTTATCCTTAAGCTGTGACCCCTTGTCCTGGACTTCCCTAACATCGGGAACAATCTTCCTGCATCTAGCCTGTCCAACCCTTAAGAATTTTGTAAGTTTCTATAAGATCCCCTCTCAATCTTCTAAATTCTACAGAGTATAAACCAAGTCTATCCAGTCTTTCTTCATAAGACAGTCCTGACATTCCAGGAATCAGTCTGGTGAACCGTCTCTGCACTCCCTCTATGGCAATAATGTCCTTCCTCAGATTTGGAGACCAAAACTGTACGCAATACTCCAGGTGTGGTCTCACCAAGACCCTGTACAACTGCAGTAGAACCTCTCTGCTCCTATACTCAAATCCTTTTGCAATGAAAGCTAACATACCATTCGCTTTCTTTACTGCCTGCTGCACCTGCATGCCTACCTTCAATGACTGGTGTACCATGACACCCAGGTCTCGCTGCATCTCCCCCTTTCCCAATCGGCCACCATTTAGATAATTAGATAATTAAAGGGACACTACCTCTTAAGTCAAGAGATACTATAAATATATTCACATAGAGGAGTAAAATCATTCAGTCACATCATATTCCATCTGGCCTATAGCATTAATTCAACACTCTCCCTAAACAAATCAAAAACAATTTAACACAAAGACAATAAAACGCCAATACTCTCCCCCACCTCGCAGAGTTGGTCCTTACCCTTAACAACTTCTCCTTCAACTACTCCCACTGCCTCCAAATCCAAGGCGTAGCTATGGGCACTGGCATGGTCCCTCACTATGCCTGCCCCTTTGTCGGGTGCGTTGAACAATCTCTGTTCCAGGCGTACACTGGCCCCATCCCCGGACACTACCTCTGCGACATTGACAACTGCATTGGTGCTACCTCTTGCACCCATGCAGAACTCACTGACTTCATCAACTTCACCATTCATTTCCATTCTGCACTCAAATTCACTTGGACCATCTCCGACATCTCCCTACTGTTTCTAGATCTCACCGTCCCCATCACAGGATCAGACTATTGACTGAAATGTACAACAAACCTACTGGCTCCCATAGCTATCTTGACTACACTTCATCCCACCCTGCTTCCTGTAAAGACTCTGTCCCCTACCAATTCCTCCGTCTACGTCGCATCTGCGCCCAGGATCAGGCATTCCATACCAGGGAATCGGAGATGTCCTCATTCTTTCGGAAATGGCCGTTCCCCTCTTCCATTATAGATGAGGCTCTCAATGGGATCCGCTCTTACTCTCCCTCATTCATAACAAGGACAGAGTCCTCCATATCCTCACCTTCCACCCCATCAGCCATTGCATACAGCATATAATCCTTCAACATTTTCCCCACCTCCACGGGATCCCACTACTGGCCACATCTTGCCATCTCTACCGCAGAGACCATTCTCTGCTTTCCACACAGACCATTCCCTTCGAAACTCCCTGGTCAACTCATCCCTTCCCACCCAAACCACCGTCTCCACAGGTACTTTCCCCTGCAACCGCAGGAGATGCAACACCTGTCCCTCTACCTCCCCCAAGGACCCAAACCTTTCCAGGTGAGGCAGAGGTTCACTTGCACCTCCTCCAACCTCATGAACATTGACGTCACTAATCCTTGCTTTCTCTCTCCATCCCCTCCCCTGCCCTCCCCAGTTCTCCCACTAGTCTTATTGTCTCTGACTACATTCTATCTTTGTCCCGTCCCATCCACTGACATCAGTCTGAAGAAGGGTCTTGACCCAAAACGTCACCCATTCCTTCTCTCCAGAGATGCTGCCTGTCCCGCTGAGTTACTGCAGCATTTTGTGTCTAAAAACAATTTAACAAGCTTTGCACTCATTTAATTTATGCTTTTTCTCACCTCCTTTCATACAAATCAAAATTAACTTGTGAGTTGCCACAACACATGCAATGTGCTGCCTATCACGGACATTCACATACTTATAACATGCCGGTTGCACAAATATCTTCTCTCATGCTGGTAATTCGTCACCATGTCGTTCTGATTACTGTTTGAATCTGAGCTACTGGGACTGCAGCTCATTTCCTTACATGTGTGTCATAGGATGGGAACAGTCCCTAATCCTCATCATCCCCATCTCGACACATCCCATTGTCTAAACTTCCCCAGTCAATGTTGTCTCTGTCCATCGGAGGGGCGGTAGGCATCACAGCCGCCACCGTTCCTCCACAAATTTATTTTATTCCTGCTCCTGTGTACAATCTAGTGCTGCTGTTTTAACCTTTTATTGGTGGTTCTTTGCTATGGCGATGAGTATAATGACTTTGTTTTCATATTTACCCTTTGTTTGTCTCTGCCACCAAGCTTTATCTCAGTGAGAATCGTATTCTTTCTCTATCATTTTCCTGGTATTTTTTGTTATCATTGACTATAGTTTGCACTATGGATCTGTCGGATGTCCCTTTCATGTTAGCGCTTTTATCAGTAGCCGTCATCAGTACGTCGAGTGCTTGACTGATACTTCATAGTATTTATAAACCATCTCCAGGTTTCTCTCCAACACAAGCTGCCCTAGTGTATTACCTCAACGCACCAGAACCTGTTGTTTTATACGTCTCATCGCAACAGTACCTGATGTCTTGCATAACTCTTCGCACTGATTCAGGTCCTAATGCCTTACGCTGCCGCGTTAGTACCTGTCACCTTACACATCCACTGCAACAGTACCTAATGTCTTACACCAACATGTTAGTATCTAACATCTTACACATCCACTGTGACAGTAACTAAAGTCTTACGCCACTGCTTTAGTGCCTGTCGTGTTACACATGCATCGCAACAGTCCCTAATGCCTTATGCCCGGACTATGGGATTATTGAAAGAACCCAAAGTGTTTAAAAGATTCACAGTACTCACAGTATTTCATATTCTCATGACATTTGCTGCCGAAGACTGGAAGGTGGAAAATGTGTCTCTATTCAAGGAGGGCTGCAGGGAAAATGCTGGGAACTATAGGCCAGTGAGTTTAACATCTGTAGTTGTAAAGTTACTAGCGTGCTCTGAAAGATAGGATATACAGACATTTAGATGGACAAGGGCTGATTATAGATAGTCAGCATGAATTTGTACATGCAGGGTCGTGTCCACAAATTTGATTGAGTTTTTTGAAGACTTGACCAAAAAGGTCGATGAGGGAAAAGTAGTAGATGTTGTATCTATGGACTTCAGCAAAACATTCAACAAGGTTCCACATGGTAAGCTGCTCTGGAAGGTTAGATTGCATTGATCCAAGGAGAGATAGCTGAATGGATAGAGAATTAGCTTGATGGAAGGAAGCAGAGGGTGATGGTGGAAAGTTTCTTCTCTGATATAAAAGTGGATGGTTTTGCAGATAGTGAAGATAATTGTGAAAAATGGTTGCAGCAGGGTCTTGATTGATTGGTCAGGTGGGCTGACGAATGGTTGATGGAATTTAATACAGAGAAATGTGAGGTGTTGTATTTTGGGATGATTAACAAGGGCAGGAACTACACAATGAATGGTAGGCCTCTGGGGAATGCTGTAGAACAGAGGGATCTAGTAGTACAGGTGCATGGTTCCTTGAAGGTGGAGTCGCAGGTAGATCAGGTGGTCAAGAAGGCTTTTGGCACATTGGCTTTCATCAGCCAGAGTATTGAGTATAGAAGTTGGGAGGTCAAGTTGCAGTTGTATAAGACGTTGGTGAGTATTGTGTTCTGTTCTGGGCACCGTGTCATAGCAAAAATGTAGTCAAGTCAGAAAGGGTACAGAGAAGATTCACGAGAATGTTGCCAGGACTAGAGGGTTTGAGCTATAGGGACAGGTTGAGTAGGCTGGGACTCTATTCCTTGGAGCGCAGGAGGATGAGGGATGATCTTATAATCATGGGAAGTGTAGATACACAGAGTCTCTTGCCCAGGGTAGGTGAATCAAGGACCAAAGGACATGGGTTTAAGGTGAAGGGGAAAAGATTTAATAGAAATTAGAGAGGTAACTTTTTCACACAAAGAGTGGTGGGTGTATGGAACAAGCTGCCGGAGAAGGCAGATGAGGCAGGGACTATCCCAACATTTAAGAAATGGTTAGACAGGTACATGAATAGGACAGGTTTTGAGGGATATGGACCAAATGTGGGCAGGTGGGACTAGTGCAGATGGGACTAGTGCAGATGGGACATGTTGGCCAAGGTGTGGGCAGGTTAGGCTGATGGGCCTGTTTCCACACTGTATCACTCTGATTCTATGTTTTAATGGTCACTTGTAGATTTGAAATAAGGCATCATTGATCAATGTCTCTGTGACCTTTCATCTCTGTTGTTCCCAAAGTTATCTTTCACCTTTTGATTCCCGTTATTGAGGACACCACTCTCCCCTTAAAGGCCAGTCTCCCTGTAGGGAGAATTATTGGGGTCAGTTTATTACAAAAGGACATTAATTGCTGGTCACAGTGACAAGGAGCAGCTGTAATATGAAGGTTGCAACGGATAAGGACCCAGATGGAACTGCGAAAATCATCCCTTCTTAATGCTAGCATCACCCTATATAGATAAGGAAGCCCGCTCTTCAGCAGTGTGTATCAGTTTTATTACCCTCAGCTATTTACAACTGTTACTGTGAATATTACCAACATTAGCTGTGCTGTGAAAGGTCATCACATTGACATATCTATTTATTACCCCTCTAACATCTGTATGTTGGCCATTGTTTCCATCATGTTCCCCAGCATGTAAGATATAGGGTTAAACCAATTATAAACTACACGTCATTTTCAACATTTGTCGATAGTACAGACAGCACCCATTTTGATTTATGAATCGGTCGTTCACATTGATTACTATCAATTGTAATTAATTGCAATCGGCTTTGGATATTGTTCAATTTATGTAAATGTTTGAACATCCGTGAGATATGAGGGTCAATGAGGGCGGGGATTCAGCTGTCAGCACCCATCAGGGGCGGAGCTTGTGTTTCCAGTCCAGACCCCTGCACCCCAGGGTGTCAGCACCAGGAGCCGCTCTCAGGGAGCAGGGGCTGCTGTGGGGAGTGTGGGTGGGGAGGGTGAGGGCAGCAGCTCACCGCTGACAGAGGCAGGTTAGACCCGACCCTGGCTTGTGATCACTGCCTTACACTGGCTCCACATTCACATTCCCCGCTGCACTGTGGCACTGGGTACTGTTTACAATGTTTATCATCCTCGTTCCAGGTTCCCATCCCAGCGTGGGAGACGGGGAGGTGACCAGGACAGTCTGTTTCAATGAGGGCAGTTACATCTGTTACTGGAACCGGGAGATCAGGGTGAAGAACTGCACCGATTACTTTGTGTATCAGCTGTGGCCGACACCCTACACCTATGGTGTGTATTGTACAGGTAGGTCTCCGCTCCCCAGTGACACGGGCTGTTGGGGTTGTGGAGATATTCTGGGACGAGTCACCGACACACACAGTGGGCTGAGTGTTCAGGTCAGCTCTGTCCTTGGCCAGTGATCACCTCACTCCTCTCCCCCTCCACCCACTCTGACCAGTGACCACCCCATGGCATCTGGCCTCACACTTGTCTTGGACCATCCCTCATCCCTTGGTACTCGTTCAACCTGCCCCCTTGACCTGGACCCAGCCCACCCCCACCGCACGGGACCCGTCCCTCCTCTTCCCTCCCCCTTGCCCCGCTCACTAGCCACCTCCCTCACCCCTGGACCTCATAAGGTTATGTGATAGGAGCAGAATTAGGCCATTCGGCCCATCAAGTCAACTCCACATTTCAATCATGGCTGAGCTATCTCTCCTAACCCCATGTCTGTCGCTGATCTTCTCCCGTGGATCGGATCCTGCTGGTCCCACTTGTACCCTTCCTCACCCCCTCCAACCCTTGTGCCTGATTGGTAGCCACAGGCTCTGCTTCACAATTGAATCACGGCAACTCCGGATTTTTCAATATCAATCCAAGACCTTTTGTAACACATCTGTCTGGGTGTGTGCAGTGAGCTTTTGCAGAGGGGCTGGAGTTCAAGCCTGACCTCTGATGCTGTCTGTGTGGAGTTTGCACATTCTGTCTGTGACCGTGTGGGACTGCCCCGTGTGCTGCAGTTTCCCCGCACATTTGCAGCACGTGTTGGTAAATACCCCACAGGGCAGGTTGATGGTAGGAGGAATCGAGCGGGAGCAGGTGTCAGAGAGTGAATAAACTGCAGGGGAGCATGTAGTAAGGAGAGGATTGGGAATGAAGGGATCAACCTCCTGGATACTGGTGCGGGAGGGAATTCTGTGTTATACCTGTACCTGAACCTGGCTTTATTTGGGGTCCAGCTCACATAGGGACAAACACAAAATAATCTCATAGATCAGTGTTCATTAGTTCATAAATTCTAGGAGAAGAATTAGGCCATTCGGCCCATCAAGTCTACTCGCCATGCAATCATGGCTGGCCTATCTTTCCCTCTCAATCACATTCTCCTGCCTTCACACCGTAACCCCTGACACCCTGACTAATCAATAATCTGTCAATCTCCGCCTTAAAACATTGACGGCTTCCACAACCACCTGTAGCGTTGAATTCCACAGATTCACTATCTCTGACTAAAGAAATTCCTTCTCATCTCCTTTTTAAATGTACTACCTTTTATTCTGGGCGGCTGTGCCCTCTGGTCCTAGACTCTCCCATTAGTGGAAACATTCTCTCTACATTCACTCTATCTGGGCCTTTCACTATCCCGTACATTTCAATGAGGTTCCCCTCATTATTCTAAACTCCAACAAGTGCAGGCCCAGTACATTCAAATGCTCAACATATGTTGACCCAATATTTCTCGGGTCATTCTCGTAAACCTCCCCTGGACCCTCTCCAAAGCCAACAAATCTTACTCAGATTGAAGGCCTTATCAGTGCGCACAGTTAAACACTGAGAGAACATAAAATGTTTCAAAGATTCACAGCACCCACAGCATTTTATATTCACACACCACATTGGTTACATGTGGATTCTACATTTTTAAATTAAGTCGTCATTGATCAATGTCCCTGTAAGCACCTTTCATCTTTGTCTTCCTCCAGTTATCTTTAACATTATACTCCCTGTAATTTTGAAGACCTCTCTCCCATATATCTAACAAATGGACTAAAGATCCATTTCCTGTGCAGTTTTATTATCATCATTTCTAAACAACTCCAACATGTTTATTTCAACTGAACTAGCTGTGCTGCTCATATTACATAGTTTTACAAATTTACGATAACACTGGGTTGCAGCCCAGTGTTGGTCCCAGTGTTTATCCGGGCCATGGTGTCATTGGTCAGGGAGTGAACGGGAGATTATTGGTGCTCGGGGTTGGTGACGGTGGAGATACAGATGAGGGAGGTGGGGAACAAGAGGCTGAGGACATGAGCTGAACTTGACATTAACACCCAACATCGCTCTGTCCCTCAGTCACAGACTCCGCACTCGGTGACCCGTGTGTGACCCACACCGTCCTGGATCAGCCCTGGAGGAGCACGGATTGTTCCAACACTGAGTGCAGCGCTGGGACATGGATGAGTGATGGAAATCTCGCAGTGGGATGGTACAGATTCAACAGGTAACGTGAGGACTCTGATGGAGAATGTGAACAGGACAATGAGGGGTGTGTGAGGGGGAAATGTAGGGAGACCGGATCATCAGTTGCTGCAATAGGACGGGCGTCAGTACAGAGAATGGGGAGATCCCACATTGTGGAGAGAGAACAGGGGAAGATGGAAGGGGAGAGAAAACAACATTGGATTCCATGGAATGTTGAACAAGGATGGGGTGCGGACATTAATGGCCTCGATTCCCGGTCTCTCTCTGGGTGAACAAACCCCCTCAGTTCAGGGGCTGATTCTCTGATTGTTGTTTCAGTTCCGGTGGATGGAAGATTCCGGAGACTGTCGTTCCAGTGAATCACTGCTCCGGGTATTACCCAGGCTGGTTAGCCGGTAGGTTCAGAGTTTACAATAGATGGTCTCAGTTATTGTTGGGGAGGGTCAGACTGACGACCCAGATCTCTGCTGAACAACATTGCTCACAAAAGTAGATCATTGGTTTTAATTTTAAAAGTGTGATTGTGGGTCGTTAAAGTTATTTGATTCAGTTCCAGTTTGTGATTTTTGCATTTGTTGTTTGCTTTGTTTTCTAAATATGCCAATTAATTGCAATCAGATTCGGATATTGTTCAATGTATGTAAATGTCTGAACATCAGGCGCGGAGCTTGTGTTTCCAGTCCAGACCCCGGCACCCCAGGGTGTCAGCACCTAGAGCCGCTCTCAGGGAGCAGGGGCTGCTGTGGGGAGTGTGGGTGGGGGGGGTGAGGGCAGCAGCTCACCGCTGACTGAGGCAGGTTAGACCCGACCCTGGCTTGTGATCACTGCCTTACACTGGCTCCACATTCACATTCCCCGCCGCACTGTGGCACCGGGCACCGTTTACAATGTTTATCATCCTCGTTCCAGGTGCCCATCCCAGCGTGGGAGACGGGGAGGTGACCAGGGCAGTCTGTTTTATTGATGGCAGTTACATCTGCAACTGGAACCAGGAGATCAGGGTGAAGAACTGCATCGGTTACTTTGTGTATCAGCTGTGGCCGTCACCCTCCACCAGCGCTGTGTATTGTACAGGTAGGTCTCCGCTCCCCAGTGACACGGGCTGTTGGGGTTGTGGAGATATTATGGGATGTCCCGAGTGTTCAGGTCAGCTCTGTCCTTGGCCAGTGATCACCTCACTCCCCTCCCACTGGGACCCAGCAGAGGCGGACCACATGTGTACATGGTAGGTGGAGGTTGTGGGCCTAGTGCTGCGCCTGGAGCTCTGGTGAGGTGAGTGTCGGTTCTGCCCCCCCCCCCCCCCCCCCCCCTCCCTGGGGGCTGCGCTCATGGGCGAGGGCAGAGAGATGGATGGAGAGCCTGGAATCAGGAGGCTGCGGGGAGGAGTGACGCAGGGACGGGTCCCAATGCATGAGGTGTGAGGGATGGAGGAGGTGGGAGGGATTGCGGTCTCTCCACTGTGGAGTGGGACGTATTGGGGTGACAGGATACATGGTGCAGGAGAGGACTGGACTATTGGGGTCGCCTGTACATTTTGGTCTCCTTCCATCCCCCAGAGCTGCTGGATTATTTCCTCCACTGCACTCACTGTCTGTCCACACTTTATTACAGATCCAGCCTCCGTACCAACTGAGGAACCCCAGGAAACAACAGCCGAACCCCAGTCCACTGCCTCGGAACCAGATACCTGCTCGCGGATCGATGGGGGGATCATTGGAACAAGTTATTTCCCCCAAAGCTCCACTTCAGCAGGAAAAGAGTGGGGTAGGTTTAGGGCCGGCACGTGCCATCAGGGTAGGCAATGTAGGCAGTGCCTTCACTGACTCAAATTATAAAAAGGTAATTATTAAATGTAAATAGTAAAGATTTCCAATTAATTTACTAAATTCAGTGTTTATTATTAAATGGTTATGATTTTAATAATCGATCTTCGGTAGGCATAATTCTTCTATGTCTTTCAACCGCAGTACATGTAATAGGATAACTATGTTCAACTCGCATGCTGTGGACGCTGCCTCAAGCCTTCACTTACAACGGGCAATGAAGGCAGCTGAAATCCTGCCTTTGCACCGTGTACTGTGTGCATGTGTCCTGCGCATGCCTGCAGCAGAGGAGACAAAAGAGGATGTTTAAAGTCGACTGACTGCCTAGTGACTACCCTGAGTAATTACTCACGGCACGTGCCTGCTTTAGGGTTAATTTATGAGTCGTCCTTAAATACAGGAGAGATGCCGGAAGACTGGAGAGTGGCAAATGTGTCTCTTTTTAAGAAAGGGCTGCAGTGAAAATGTTGGGAACTATAGGCCGGTGAGATCTCTGTAGTTGGAAAGTTACTAGAGTATTCTGATGGATAGGTTATACAGGCATTTGGTAGGCAAGGGCTGATGAGGGATAGTCGGCTTGGTTTTGTAGGTGGGAGGTCATGTCTCACAAATCTATTAGATTTTTTTGAAGATGTGTCCAAAGAGTTTGATGAGGGAGGGCTGTAGATGTTGGGTACATGAACTTTAGTAAGGCATTCGACAAGATTCTGCATGGTAGGCTGCTCTGGAAGGTTAGATCGCATGGTATCCAAGGAGACATAGCTGAATGGATAGCACATTGTCTCCATGGAAGGAAGCAGAGGGTGATGGTGGAAGGTTACTTCTCAGACTGGAGGCCTGTGACTTGTGGTGTGCCCCAGGGTTTGGTGCCGGGCCAATTACTGTTTGTCATCTATATCAGTGATTTGGATGAGAACATACAGGGCAAGATTAGCAAGTTTGCTGATGATACAAATGTGAGTGGTTTTGCAGATGGTGAAGATGGTTGGTGAAAGTTTGCAACAGAATCGGGATCAATTGGCCAGGTGGGCTGAGGAATGGTGGATGGAATTTAATACAGAGAAGTGTGAGTTGTTGCATTGCAGGATGTCTAACAAGGGCAGGACCTACACAGTAAATGGTCGGCCTCTGGGGAGTGTTGTTGGGCAGAGGGATCTAGGAATACAGGTGCATGGTTCCTTGAAGGTTGAGTCGCAGGTAGATAAGGTGGCCAAAAAGGCTTTTGGCACATTGGCATTCATCAGTCAGTGTATTGAGTCTTAGAAGTTGGGAGGTTATGTGGCAGTTATATAAGACGTTGGTGAGACAGTATTGAGAATATTGTGTTCCGTTTTGGGCACCATGTTATTGGAAAGATATTGTCAAGCTTGACAGGGCTCAGTAAAGATTTACGAGGATGTTACCAGAACTAGACGGTGTGAGCTATAGGGAGAGTTTGTGTAGGCTGGGTCTCACTTCCTTGGAGCGCAGCAGGATGAGGTGTGATCTTATAGAGGTGTACAAAACCATGATAGGAATAGATCGTATAGATGCACACAGGGCCGGATTTACCTATAAGCTAGACAAGCTTAAGCTTAGGGCCTCGAGGTCTAGGGGGGCCTCCGGCCAAGGCAGGACACCTACCGTTCAACCCAGTCTCCCCCCCTCTATCTCTCTCTCTCCATCTCTCCCCGCTATCCGTGTCCGGGCCTCCTCACCGGCCGGCAGGTCAGGCCACCTTGCCCAGCGCATTGCTGCAGCCTGCATGTCCTCCCCCCTGCACATGCGTACAACCACGGCCAGCACATCATCGACCGCCCTGAGCATGCGCACTGCAACGGCAACTGGTCGGCGCTGGGCACTTTTGGGAATTGTGGGAGATTTGGCTGCCATGGCGGTCCGGTAGCTGCCTCGCTGCCAACGCTGAAAACCAACGTGGAGGGGGCCTCACAAGTGGAACAGCTTAGGGCCTCTCTTCATCTAAATCCGGCCCTGGATGCACAGAGTCTCTTGCCCAAAGTAGGGGAATCGAGGACAAGAGGACATATGTTCAAGGTGAAGGGGAAAAGATTTAGTAGGAATCCGAGGGGTAACTTTTTCACACAGTGTGGTGGGTGTATGGAACAAGCTGCCAGAGGAGGTAGTTGAGGCTGGGACTATACCTTTGTTTAAGAAACTGTTGGACGGGTAGATGGATAGGACAGGATTGGAGGGATATGGACCAGGGGCAGGCAGGTGGGACTAGTGTAGCTGGGACATGTTTGCCGGTGTGGGCAAGTTGGGCCGAAGGGCCTGTTTCCACACTATATCACTCTATCTCTTTGACTCTATTACTCAAGAGGAATAATGACATCGAGGAGAGGAATGAGAGGCTTCAGACGGGGACCGGTGGGGAGGGGTCAGGGTCCTGCAGCCGAGGAAGAGGGAGGAGGACGGATTCAGGCAGGGACCGGTGGGATTATCCTGTTGCCGAGGATGGATTCAGACGGCGTGGGGGGGATTTCTGGAGGTATAACACGGATGTTGTGGGCCAGAGTGAATGGTTTCCCGAGGGATAGTAAGGACATTGTGGGCCGATGGGAATTTTCTTGGGTCCAGGTGTTGTGGGCAGAAGGGACCGGTTTCCACTGCCGTGGAGTACGGCTGCCGCTCTCCACCGGCTTCAGGCAGAGACGAGTGGGGAGCGTTGTGTAGCTGGGGGTGGGTGACGGCTTCAGGAGGGGGCCGGGAAGAGCATGGAGACAGGAACGAGTGTGGGGAGCATCCTGTAGCCGGGGGGGGGGGGGGGGTTATCGGGTGCCAGTGGGGGGGGGGGGGGTTATCGGGTGCCAGTGGGGGGGGTGCGGTTTATCGGGTGCCAGTGGGGGGGGGGGGGGTGGGGTGGGGGGTTATCGTTATCGGGTGCCAGTGGGGGGGGGGGGGGGGTGTGCGGTTTATCGGGTGCCAGTGGGGGGGGGGGGGGTGTGCGGTTATCGGGTGCCAGTGGGGGGGGGGGGGTGTGCGGTTATCGGGTGCCAGTGGGGGGGGGGGGGGGTTATCGGGTGCAGTGGGTGGGGGGGGGGGGGTTATCGGGGTGCCAGTGGGGGGGGGGGCGGTTATCGGGTGCCAGTGGGGGGGGGGGCGGTTATCGGGGTGTGCGGTTATCGGGTGGGTTATCGGGTGGGGGGGGGGTGGGGGGGGTTATCGGGTGCCAGTGGGGGGGGGGGGGGTGCGGTTATCGGGTGCCAGTGGGGGGGGGGGGGGGGGGGGGGGGGTGCGGTTATCGGGTGCCAGTGGGGGGGGGGGGGGGTGCGGTTATCGGGTGCCAGTGGGGGGGGGGGGGTGTGGTTTATCGGGGGGGGTGGGGGGGGGGGGGGTTGGGGGGGGGTGGGGGGGGGGGGGTGGGGGGTGGTGGGGGGGGGGGGGGGGGGGGGGGGGGGGGGGGGGGGGGGGGGGGGGGGGGGGGGGGGGGGTGGGGGTTATCGGGTGCCAGTGGGGGGGGGGGGGGGGTTATCGGGGTGCCAGTGGGGGGGGGGGGTTATCGGGGTGCCAGTGGGGGGGCCACTGAAGCACCAGGCACAGCTCGTTTCCTGGATCATGGAAGAGAGCGCTGCTCTCCAGGGTCAGTCCCTGGAATTCACCCCGACCCAGACTGAAGGGAGTCACGTGGAGTGACAGACGTTTCGGAAGGAGAGTGGGTGAAGGGGGACTGGATGATGATGCTGTCTCCACAGAGCCAGTCCTCCGATTCCCAAACTCTTCTCCCAGTCTGATGACCAGTCGTGGTGTTGCCACATTCCCGTGTCTCTGTTCCTTTATTCCAGATCTCCAGACGTCCACAAGGGGACAGAGTGAAGGATCACTGACTGGAGAATCCACCCAGGATTCTGTTTCAGCGGGAGACACGTCCTCAGGTACCAAGCCCCATGAAGGTCATTCAGTCTCTTTCCCATGTTATCGCTAGCCCTCGTTAACTTTGCAATCTGTTTTTGTAGAGGACAGTAGTTTGTTCTGCAGTGGACAACAATCCTCCTGGGATTGATGTTGGTTCAGGGAACCACGTGGAGTTTGATGTCAAAGGCGTTTTAAGTGGTTGGTGGGGTGTGTTGGAGGCTTCTGAGAAGGATGATGATGTGGTTAGGAGCGGCCGTGGGTTTCACTGGATCAGACCAGGGCAGAGTAACAGGAGGGGCATCAATTGGACAGGCACCAAGATCCGTGCAGGGAGTTTTGCGAGTGCTACTCGGAAGTGTTTAAAGGAGAATGGCAGGGGGTGGGAACCAGAGCAGCAAGTCAGCAAATGGGAGGCTGATGAGAAAGTGGAGGTTGTAACAAGTAGATCTCAAAGGAAGGACAGACAGGGAGGGGTTCTTGTATATGGAGATAATGAAGGGATCTTATTTTGAGAGGGCTAGGACATAAAAGCAGGGATGTAATGCTGAGGTTCTATAAGGCGCTAGACATAGAGAGCGAGACAGACAAACAGAGAGGAGAGAGAATGACAGAGTTCAACAGGGAGAGGAAATGGAGAAATATGGAGATAGAGAGGAAGACAAAGAGAGACAGAGGCAAAGGGAGAGTCAGAGAGAGAGGAAGTCAGTGAATCAGAGAGGGAGAGTCAGAAACAGAGACAAAGAGTGAAAGTGGACGACCTGGTGTATAGGAGGTTGCACGTAAGGTCATCGGGTCAAAGGGAGTGACGCACGGAGCAGCTCAATCCATGTGGAGGACATGGCTGCCTCGGCACACACTGTTACCACACAGAACGTGTACCTCCTTACCTGCTAAAAACTACCGGGGGGCGAGGGGGGGGGCCGGGGGGGCGAGGGGCCGGGGGGAGGGCGAGGGGCCGGGGGGGGGGTGAGGGGCGGGGGGGCGAGGGGACGGGGGGGGGGTGAGGGGGCGGGGGGGGTGAGGGGGCCGGGGAGGGGGGGGGGGGGGGGCGGGGGGTGAGGGGGGGGGGGGGGGGGGGGGGCGGGGGGAGGGGCCGGGGGGGTCCAGGGGCGGGGACGGCAGCTGCAGGCAGTCAGTTGGGGACGGTCTTCTCCCTCCGTCCACCCAGCGGGGACCCCGAACTCTTCCTCCCTCCCCCACCCCCGGCCGCGGGGATAGTCGGCCCAGGGTCCGCGGGTGAGGAAACTGTCTGGATGCTGGGCCAGAAGAAGGGCCGGCTGTGCTGACAGCCGTAGTAAATGCTTACCTATTGTTCACCGCGTGTACTCCAGTTGCCGTTGCGTGGCAACAGTACGGGTCACGGGTCATGACCTCAACTCCATGCAACCTCCCTATGAGCTACAAACACGGCGGCACATCAGAGACGGGGTGAATCACCTGGACGCTGTTTCTGGAGGCAGTTACACCTACGTGGGAGACAAACACAGTGACATTGAGACAGAATGAGCGAGAGAGAGAGAGGAGGGAGAGAGAGACTGAGAGAGAAAGAGATTG
>NC_073405.1:30579271-30781771 GCF_028641065.1 Leucoraja erinaceus | reverse complement strand
CTCCCTCTCCCTCTCCCTCTCTCCCCTCCAGCCCCCCATGATAGTGAGTGTGAGGGTCAGAGAGGGAGTGAGTGTCAGAGACACAGATTGTGCCTCTGTACTTGTCTGTGTCTTTTTGCCATGAGGAAAAGTTAAAAAAGACCCAAGAGGTAAGTTTGGGGCAAGGGGTTAGACATGTGGGGAGTGGGACCTAGAATGGAGAAGAGGGAATGGGGAAGACATTATCTGAGCCACATTGAACCTAAATCTGATCTCCTCATTGATGTTGGGCTGGTGTATTCAGATGAAGACTACCCGATGATTTTGATAAAGGTGACATCGGAAGGAGGGGTGACTGTGGAAGAAGTGAAAGAAGCCCTCCGTGAGAAGGTGAGAAAATGGTACAGGGGGGAGAGAGGGGGGAGGGGGCACATGGGTGCAGATCTCCCACTCACTGCCCTCACTGAGGGTCAGAGACTGTGCGGGGGGAGGGGGGGAGGGAGAGGGGGAACGGAGGGAGGGAGGCACACGGAAACTGGTCTCCTTCTCACTGTCTTCCCTCATTGAGGGGGAGGGGATCTCATGGGTTGGGGGATAAGGGATGGGTTTTTAAACCATTATGTAGAGGAACCGACTAGAGGGCAGACCATCCTAGACTGGGTATTGTGTAATGAGGAAAGATTAGTTAGCGACCTTGTTGTACAAGGCCCCTTGGGCAACTATGACCATAACATGGTGGAATTCTGCTTTAGGATGGAGAGTGACATGGTTAATTCACAGGCTAAGGTCCTGAACTTGAATAAAGGAGACTTTGAAGGTACGAGAGGGGAATTGGCGAGGATAGACCGGCAGATTATACTTAAAGGTTTGACAGTGGAGATGCAATGGCGAAGATTTAAAGACTGCATGGATGAACTCCAGAAATTGTTCATCCCTGTCTGGCGAAAATATAAAACTGGGAAGGCGGCTCAACCGTGGCTAACGAGGGAAGTCAAGGACACTGTTAAAGCCAAGGAAATGCTTCTATATTGGCCAGAAGATGCGGCAAACCAGAGGACTGGGAGAAATTTAGAACTCAACAGAGGACAAAGGGGTGAATTAAGAGGGGGAAAAAGCATGAAGGAAAACCTGCGGGGAATATAAAAACTGACTACGTTTCTATAGATATGTAAAAAGGAAAAGATTAGTGCAGATAAATGTTGGTTCCTTACAGTCAGAGACAGGTGGATTTATAATGGGGACAAGGAAATGGTAGAGCAGTTAAACGAGTACTTTGGTTCTGTCTTCACAAAGGAAGACACAAACAATCTCCCGGAAATACTAGGGGACCGAGGATCTAGTGGGAGGGAGGAACTGAAGGGAATCCACATTAATCAGAAAATGGCGTTAGGTAAACTGTTGGGACTGAAGGCAGATAAATCCCCAGGGCCTGATGGTCTGCATCCCAGACTAGTCAAGGAGGTGGCCTTATAAATCGTGGATGCATTGGTGATCATTTTCCAACTTTATTTCGACTCTGGATCAGTTCCTGGGGACTGGAGGGTAGCCAATGAAGCCTCACTTTTTAAGAAAGGAGGGAGAGAGGAAACAGGGAATTAGAAACCTGTTAGCCTTACACCAATAGTGGCAAAGATGCTTGAGTTGATTATTAAAGCTATTACAGCAGCACATTTCAAAAGCAGTGACAGGATCGGTCAAAGTCAGCATGGATTTATGAAGGGGAAATCATGCTAGACTCATCTCTTGGAATTTTTTGAGGATGTAACAAGAAGAATGGATAAGAGAGAGACAGTGGATGTGATGTATCTGGACTTTCAAAAAGCCTTTGACAAGGTCCCACACAAGAGATTAGTGTGCAAAATTAGAGCACATGGTCCTTTTCAGAATGGCAGGCAGTGACTAGTGGGGTGCCACAAGGCTCAGTGCTGTGACCCCAGTTCTTTACAATATATATCAACAATTTTGATGAGGGAATTAAATGTAACATATCTAAGTTTGCGGATGACACAAAGCTGGGTGGCAGTGTGTGTTGTGAGGAGGATGCTATGAGGCTGCAGGGTGAGTGGGCTGAAGTATGGCAGATGTAGTACAATGTAGATGTAGATAAATGTGAGTTAATCCACTTTGTGGCAAGAACAGGAAGGCAGATTATTATCTGAATGGTGTCAGATTTGGAGAAGGGGAGGTGCAACGAGAAGTTGGTGTGCTTGTACATCGGTCACTGAAAGTAAGTTTGCAGGTACATAGAAACATAGAAAATAGGTGCAGGAGGAGGCCATTCTCTCTCTCTCTCTCTCTCTCTCTCTCTCTCTATCTCTCTCTCCCTCTCTCTCTCTCTCTCTCTCTCTCTGTCTCTCTCTCTTTCTCTCTCCCTCTCTCTCTCTCTCTCTCTCTCTCTGTCTCTCTCTCTCTCTCTCTCTCTCTCTCTCTCTCTCTCTCTCTCTCTCTCTCTCTCTCTCTCGCTCTCTCTCTCTCTCTCTCTCTCTCTCTCTCTCTCTCCCCCTCTTTCTCCCTCTCCCCCCCCCCCCCCCCCCTCCTCCCCTCCCCCCTCCTCATCTCTCTCTCTCCTCGCTGCCCACCTCTCTCCCCTTAGTGTGTGATGCTGCATGCCGCCTCCCCCCCCCCCCCCCCCCCAAACCAATCGTTGGGGGAATTTTATATGTTTATATGTTTCTATAAGGTATCCTCTCATCATTCTAAACTCCAGTGAATACAAGCCCAGTCTTTTCAATCTTTCCTCATATGACAGTCCCGCCATCCCAGGGATCAATCTCGTGAACATACGCTGCACTGCCTCACTCGCAAGGATGTCCTTCCTCAAATTAGGAGACCAAAACTGTACACAATCCTCCAGATGTGGTCTCACCAGAGCCCTATACAACTGCAGAAGAACCTCTCTACTCCTATACTGAAATCCTCTTGTTATGCAGGCCAACATTCCATTAGCTTTCTTCACTGCCTGCTGAACCTGCACACCAACATTCAGTGACCGGTGTACTCCCAGGTCTCACTGTACCAAACCTAACCCCATTGAGATAATAATCTGCCCCCTTGTTCTTGCCACCAAAGTGGATAACCTCACATTTATCTATATTATATTGCATCTGCCACGCATCTGCCCACTCACTCAACCTGTCCAGGTCACCCTGCAACCTCCTAACTTCCTCTTCACAGTTCACACTGCCACCCAGCTTTGTGTTATCCGCAAACTTACGAGTGTTGCTCCTAATTCCCTCTTCCAAATCATTAATATATATGGTAAACTGTTGCAGCCCCAACACCGAGCCTTGCGGCACTCCACTCATCACTGCCTGCCATTCTGAAAAGATCCCGTTCACTCCTCCTCTTTGCTTCCGGTCTGCCAACCAATTTTCTATCCATGTCAACACCCTACCCCCAATACCATGTGCTCTAATTTTAGTCACCAGTCTCCCGAGCGGGACCTTATCAAAGGCTTTCTGAAAGTCTAGATACACTACATCCACTGGCACTCCTTCATCTATTTTACTTGTTACATCCTCAAAAAATTCCTGATGATTAGTCAAGCATGATTTCCCTTTCATAAATCCATGTTGACTTGGAGTAATCCTTTTACTGCTATTCAAATGCCCCATTATTACCTCTTTAATAATTGACTCCAGCATCTTTCCCACCACCGAAGTCAGGCTAACTGGTCTGTAATTCCCCATTTTCTCTCTCGCTCCTTTCTTGAAAAGTGGGATAACATTAGCTATCCTCCAATTAACAGGAACTGATCCTGAATCTATTGAACATTGGAATATGATCACCAATGGGTCCACTATTTTTAGAGCCACCTCCCTGAGGACCCCGGGATGCAGACCATCAGGCCCAGGGGATTTATCATCCTTCAATCCCATTAACCTACCCAATACAATTTCTCGCCTAATGAACATTTCTTTCAGATCCTCTACCCCCTTAGATCCTCTGTCCTCCAGTACATCTGGGAGATTGTTTGTGTTTTCCTTAATGAAGACAGATCCAAAGTACCTATTCAACTCTTCTGCCATTTCCTTGTTGCCCATAATAATTTCACCCTTGTCTGCCTTCAAGGGACCCACATTTGACTTTGCTACTCTTTGTCCCTTAACATATCTATAGAAGCTTTTACTGTCCTTCTTTATATTCCTTGCCAGCTTCCCCTCGTACTTCATCCTTTCAGCCGTATTGCCCGTATTGTTTCCTTCTGTTGTCCTATGAAAGTTTTTCAATCCTCTGGCTTCCGGCTACTCTTTGCTGTGTTATACATCTTTTCTTTTAGTTTTATTCTATCCCTAACTTATCTTGTCAGCCACGGTTGCTTCCTACTCCCCTTAGAATCTTTCTTCCATTTTGGAATGAAATGATCCTGCGTCTTCCGGATTATGCCCAGAAATTCCTGCCATTGCTGTTCCACCGTCATTCCTGCTAGCATCCCTTTCCAGACTACCTTGGCCATCTCCCCTCTCATGCCTTAATAATCCCCTTTGTTCAACTGCACTACTGCCACTTCCGATTTAATATTCTCCTTCTCAAATTGCAGATTAAAACTAATCATATTATGATCACTACCTCCAAGTGGTTCCTTTACCTCGAGTTCTCTTATCATATCTGGTTCATTGGACAACACTAAATCCAGAATTGCCTTTTCTCTGGTCGGCTCCATTACAAGCTGCTCTAAGAATCCATCTCAGAGGCATTCTACAAACTCTCTTTCTTGGGGTCCTGAACCAACCTGATTTTCCCAGTCTACCTGCATATTGAAATCCCCCATCACCACAGTGGCATTACCTTTGTACAACAGGCAGTGATGAAAGTCAATGGCACTTTGGCCTTCATTGCGAGAGGATTTGAGTTTAGGAGCAAGGAGGTCCTACAGCAGTTGTACAGGGCCCTGGCGAGACCACTATTGGAGTATTGTGTGCAATTTTGGTCTCCTAATTTGAGGAAGGACATTATTGCTATTGAGTGAATGGTTCACCAGCGTAGGTTCACCAGGTTAATTCCCGGGATGGCGGGAATGGCGGATGATGAAAGAATGTGTCGACTGGAAATGTATTCACTGGTATTTAGGATGAGAGGGAATCTAATAGAAACATGTAAAATTCTTAGAGGATTAGACAGGGCGGATGCAGGAAAGATGTTCCCGATGTTGTGGGAGTCCAGAAACAGGGGTCACAGTTTAAAAGTAAGGGGTGGGCCAATAAGACTGAGATGAGGAATAACTTTTTCACCCAGAGAGTTGCAAATCTGTGGAATTCTCTGCCACAAAAGGCAGTGGAGGCCAATTCACTGGATTTTTTCAAGAGAGTTAGATTTAGCTCTTAGGTCTAAGGGAATCAAAGGATATTTGCCTCCCCCAGGAGATCACGAGGTTCTTGGGGTGGAGAGGGGTGATAGCGGTATAAGGGGGAGGGTAGTGTCTTGTGTTCTGTGTCTTGTGTCTACTGTTTGTGGGTAAGTGTGTCTGTTTAGTGTTCAGCCATGAGCGAATGGCAGTGCGGGCTCGACGGACCTGGTGGTCTACTTTCGCACCTACTTTCTATGTTTCTATGTTTCTATGATATGGGGAAAAGGCCGGAACGGGGTACTGATTTTGGGTGATCAGCCAAGATCATATTGAATGGCGGTGCTGGCTCGAAGGACTGAATGGCCTACTCCTGCACCTATTATCTATGTTTCTGTGTTCCATTTCCTGCACTTTTCATGATCTATCTCTTCTTTCTCTCTTCCTATCCCCCTCTCTCCATCACACTTTCCATTCGTTTACACATCTCCACCCAGCCCCTCCTCACCCCTTTCTCCCTTCTGCAGCTTCTTCACCTCCTGTCCCTGAACACACACTCTCTTTCCCTCTCCCCATCCTGTTCTCCATCCCCTTCCCCCTCCCCACCTCCCTCCTCCTCACTCTCCCTCCATCTCTCTCCTTCCCACTCCACGACCTCTCTCTCTCTCTCCTTTCCTGCCCCCATTGTTTTCCCCTTCTCCCCTCTCCCCTTCTCGTTCCCCCTCCACCCAAATCCCTGTCTCTCTCCCCCACTTCTCTTCTCACACTTCCTCTCCCTTCTCTCCCTCTCCCCCTTTCTCTATTCTCCCCTCCTCCCCTACTCTCACCCCTTCTTCCCCCCCCCCCCTCTCCCCCCCCCCCCCTCACTCTCCCCCCCCCCCCCACCACGCCCCTTTGCTGACTCTCCCACACTTGCAATAATTGACCCCCCCCTCCCTCTCTGGCTGCAGCTGCGGGAGATGTTCGATGACCCGGACCCCCAGATCGAGCTGGTGGAGGAGGAGGAGGAGGAGGATTCTCAGGATGACTGACGGGGACCGAGCTGTGAATGCTGATGGAGCCTGGCCTCGTGGCTCCATCCCTCACCCCCCCCGTCCCTCACTCCCCCCTCCCCCCGTGGCCCTGGGGGTGAGCTGCACTGTTGCTGCACCGCTGCAGCTTCAGCCTCTGCTGCAGGGAGTGGGGGCGCTCGATACTGCTGGGTTTGCCTTTATTATTATCACGTGTAGCAAGGTTGTTTTTAATTTAGTCTATTTTCACGTGTATCGAGGTACAGTGAAACGCTTTGTTTTGCATGCTATCCAAACAGATCAGATAATGCCATATATAAATGTAATCAGTTAAAACAAAAGTACAACACAGAGAGCAAAGGAGAAGAGACAGAGTGTAGAATGTAGTTTTCAGCATTGTAGCGCACCAGTTCCATAGACAATGTCCAATGTCCTCAATGGAGTTGAGGTGAATGGTTCAGAACCCTAGCTTATGGAAGAACCGTTCAGAAGCCTGATAGAGGGGAAGAAGCTGTTTCTGAGTCTGGTGGTGCGCGCTTTTAAGCTTCTGTATCTTCTGCCAGAAAGGCACATGGAGAAGGAGGAATGATCGAGGTGGGACAAGTCTTTGGTTATGTTGCACCATCTCCAAGGCAGCGTGAAGTGTAGATGGAGACACTGGTGGGGAGCATGGTCTATGTGATGGACTGGGCTCATATCTACAACTCTCTGCAATTTCTTGCCGTCTTGGGCCCCAGCCCCAAATCAGGCTGTGCCGCACGCCTACAGTATGTTTTCTATGGTGTAAGTGACTGGAGATGTGTCCAATTCCCTCAGTCTCCTCAATGATTCAACTCGCCACTAAAGATTTGTTTTTTACACACCCACATCTGCACACTCACCACACATGCATCGATGCCACACGCACACACACACACACACACACACACACACACACACACACACCCACACACACACACACACACACACACACACACACACACACACACACTCCTGATCCCACACACACACTCCTGACACACACACACACACACACACCTACCACACACGCGCGCACACACACACACACACCTGACACACACGTGCACACACACACACACACTCCTGACCTCACAGACACACACATACACACAGACACACACATACACACAGGCACAAGTACACACACACTCCTCACCCCACGCACACACACGCTACTGACCACACACACACACACACACACACACACACACACACACTCACTCCTGTGCACATACACACTCACACTCTCACATAGAAAATAGAAACATAGAAAATGTTTGGCCCTTCAAGCCAGCACCGCCATTCATTATGATCATGGCTGATCATCTAAAACCAGTACCTCGTTCCTGCTTTCTCCCCATATCCCTTGATTCCATTAGCCCTAAGAGCTAAATCTAACTCTCTCTTGAAAACATCCAGTGAAATTGCCTCCACTGCCTTTTGTGGCAGCGAATTCCACAGATTCACATCTCTCTTGGTGAAAAAGTTTTTCCACATCTTAGTCCAAAATGGCCTACCCCTTATTCTTAAACTATGACCCCTGGTTCTGGAATCCCCCAACATCGGGACCATGTTTCCTGCCTCTTGCATGTCCAAACCCTTTCTAATCTTATATGTTTCAATAAGATAGCCTCTCATCCTTTTAAATCCCAGCGAATACATTTCCAGTCGACCCATTCTTTCATCATACGTCAGTCCCGCCATCAGGGAATTTACCTGGTGAACCTACACTGCACTCCCTCAAAAGCAATAATGTCCTTCCTCAAATTAGGAGACGGAAATTGCACACATTACTCCAAGTGTGGTCTCGCCAGGGCCCTGTACAACTGCAGTAGGACATCCTTGCTCCTAAACTCAAATCCTCTCGCAATGAAGGCCAACATACCATTGACTTTCTTCACAGCCTGCTGTACCTGCAAGCTTACTTTCAGTGACTGATGTACAAGCACACCTAGGTCTCGTTGCACCTCCCCTTCTCCTAATCTGACACCATTCAGATAATAATCTGCCATTCTGTTCATGCCACAAAGTGGATAACTTCATATTTATCCACATTATACTACATCTGCCATGCGTCTGCCCACACTCACAATTTTTCCAAGTCCTCATCCTCAAAAAATTCCAAAAGATTAGTCTAACATGATTTCCTCTTCATGAATCCATGCTGACTTTGACCGATCCCGTCACTGTTTCAAATGCACTGCTATAACATCTTTAATAATTGACTCCAGCATCTTCCCCAACACCGATGTACGGTTAACTGGTCTATAATTACCTGTTTTCTCTCTTCCTCCTTTCTTAAAAAGGGATGTTACATTGGTTGCCCTCCAGTCCACAGGAGTCTATAGAACATTGGAAAATGATCACCAATGCATCCACGATTTCTAGGGCCACCTCTTTGAGTACTCTGGGATATAGACCATCTGGCCCTGGGATTTATTTGCCATCACTCGCAACAGTTTACCTAACAACATTTTCTGACTAATGTGGAATGCCTTCACTTCCTCCCTCCCACTAGATCCCCCAGTATTTCCAGTTGATTATTTGTGTCTTCCTTTGTGAAGACAGAACCAAAGTACTCGTTTAAATGTTCTGCCATTCCTTGTTTTTTAAATGTTCTGCCATTTCCTTGACCACACACATGCACACTCCTGACCCCACACATAAACACACACACACACACACACACACACACACACACACACACACACACACACACACACACTCTCACACACACACACACACACTCTCACACACACACACTCTCACACAACACTCCTGACCAAACGCACGCACACACACTTACGCACACACCTGACAAAACACACTCTCACTCACACACACAGATGCAGTGACTTCACACGCATGCATCCTGATCACACACACACTACTGGATGGGGTAGACAGTGGTGTGGATGGGGTAGACAGTGGCACATATACGGTAGACAGACGGAACCCTTTTACCAGGGTGGGAATAACAGATACCAAAGGGCATAGTTATAAGGTGAGTGGGCCAAAGTTTAAAGGAGATGTGTGGGGCAAGACTTTTACACAGGGGTCAGTGTGTGCCAGGGCTGGTGGTGGAGGCAGATAAGAGGTGGTCTGGGCATCATGTTGGGCACAGACATTGTGGGCCGAAGGGCCTGTACTGTACTTTTCTATGTTGAGTGATACTCGGCTTTGCCAACCGTTCCTGGGGAAGGGCGGCATGGCCTCAGTCAGTGGGGATTGTTGTGGAATCATCGCCAGCGCAGTGACACACTGATGTGGAACCGTGCCGTGAGGGAGGAGAGATCATCCCATGAGCTGCCACGAAGGGACAGGGGCGGAGGGAAGCAGAGGCCGGAGAGGCAGCTCAGACTGCACGGGTTGAAAGGCCTGGATACTGAGTGTACTGAATATTATTTGTTTGTGAAGCCATTGATTTGTATTGCTGTTGCTATGTGTGTGCGCTCAATAAACCCGCAACTGTTTGAACTCACGATTCTGAGAACCTGGTCTTCCTTTATAATCCGAAAAATATCTGGAAGGAGCTGCCAGAGGAGGGAGTTGAGACGGGTTCAATAACAACATTCATACATAAAACAGCACAGCACAGGAACAACAAGGTTGGGTGCACGCACAGAGTCTTTGACCCAGAGTAGGTGAATCAAGAACCAGAGGGCATAGGTTTAAGGTGAGAGGAGAAAGATTTAATAGGAACCAGAGGGACAATATTTTCACACAGAACAGTAAACGGCGAGTGGGCCACAGCCAGAGAGCTGTGTGCTGCAGGGCAGGCAACCCCTGTGGTGAAGTCTGCAACAAATGGCATTTCATGGTACAGGTTTATAAAACCTTGGTCAGACCTCAGCTGGCACGCTGGGTGCTGTTCTGGTCACCACAGGACAGATGGTGCAGAGTAGATTCACCAGGACGTTATGGGGACACAACTTATCAGCAACAAGCGAGAGACGGGCTGGGATTTCTCATTGTAGCGGAGAATGCTGGTGGGTGCCGAGCAGTGGGATTTAATATTACACAGGCTTTGGGTAGAGATCGGGAAAATACCATCTATGATTGGTATTTCTGTACGGTATACACCTCGCGGCGGCGGTGGGGCCTCACGGGTCAACTGACGGTCAGCGGTGTGGCGGTCAATGAGGGAGCGGGAGATTGGCTATGGGGGGGGGGGACAAAGGGGGGACCTGGCACGGATACTTTGTAACTTTGTTTGCATCGTATGTAGCGACCATTTGCACACCTTGGGTACACAAGCAAAGAATGTCACTGCCTTGCAGAGTGTCACATGTGACAATAAAGTATTCAATTCAAGTACGTCAAACTCAAGAGCAAAGGGCAAGATACAGGGGATTTATCATCCTTCAGTCCCATAAGCCAACACAATACTATTTCTCGCCTAATGAATATTTCTTTCAGTTCGTCTACCCCTTTAGATCCTCTGTCCTCAGTAATTCTGGGAGATTGTTTGTGTCTTCCTTAGTACAGACAGATCCGAAGTACCTGTTCAAGTCTTCTGCCATTTCCTTGTTGTCCATAATAATTTCACCTGTGTCTGCCTTCAAGGGACCCGCATTTGACTTTGCTATTCTTTGCTATTAACATATCTGAGGAAGCTTTTACTGTCCTTCTTTATATTCCTGGCCAGCTTCCCCTCGTACTTCATCTTTTCACAGTTACAAGGGGACAGGGACAATCTAGAGACAGCCATCAAGGCTGTGCTACCTGCCGATCACCAACCCCTCACACTCACCCCCTACGACGTGTACGTGGCACTGAGTAGGACTAATGCACGTAAGGCTGCTGGCCCTGACGGCATCCCCGGGCGCGTGCTCAGTGCCTGTGCTGCGCAGCTGACAGACGTCTGGACTGACATCTTCAACCTGTCACTTGCCCAAGCAGTTGTCCCCACTTGCCTTAAAGCCACCTCCATCGTGCCAGTGCCAAAACACACCACTGCGGCAAGCCTCAACGACTTCCGCCCAGTTGCACTTACCCCCATCATCACCAAGTGCTTCGAGAGGCTGGTCCTGGCACACCTCAAAAGCTGCCTACCCCCCACACTGGATCCCTATCAGTTTGCCTACCGCAAGAACAGGAGTACGGAGGATGCCATCTCAACGGCACTTCACTCCGCCCTCTCCCACCTTGACAACAGAGACACTTATGTAAGAATGCTGTTCATCGATTACAGCTCAGCATTCAACACCATTATTCCATCAAAACTGATCACCAAACTCGGTAACCTGGGCATCGACCCCTCCCTCTGCAACTGGATACTGGACTTTCTAACCAACAGACCCCAGTCTGTGAGGTTAGACAAGCACACCTCTTCAACCCTCACCCTGAACACCGGCGTCCTCAGGGCTGCGTGCTGAGCCCCCTCCTCTACTCCCTCTTCACCTATGACTGCACACCTGTACATGGTACTAACACCATCATCAAGTATGCAGATGATACAACGGTGATTGGCCTCATCAGCAACAACGATGAGCTGGCCTACAGGGAGGAGGTCCAGCACTTAGCAGCACGGTGCGCTGACAACAACCTGGCCCTTAACTCCAAGAAGACCAAGGAGTTCATTGTAGACTTCAGGAAGTCCAGAGGCGGCACGCACACCCCCATCCACATTAACGGGACGGAGGTGGAACGTGTTTCTAGCTTCAGGTTCCTGGGAGTCAACATCTCCGATGACCTCTCTTGGACCCACAATACCTCTACTCTGATCAAGAAGGCTCATCAGCGTCTCTTCTTCCTGAGGAGACTGAAGAAGGTCCATCTGTCTCCTCAGATCCTGGTGAACTTCTACCGCTGCACCATCGAGAGCATCCTTACCAACTGCATCACAGTATGGTATGGCAACTGCTCTGTTTCCGACCGGAAGGCATTGCAGAGAGTGGTGAAAATTGCCCAAACGCATCACCGGTTCCCACGCTCCCCTCCATTGAGTCTGTCCAAAGCAAGCGCTGTCTGCGGAGGGCGCTCAGCATCGCCAAGGACTGCTCTCACCCCAACCATGGACTGTTTACCCTCCTACCATCCGGGAGGCGCTACAGGTCTCTCCGTTGCCGAACCAGCAGGTCGAGGAACAGCTTCTTTCCGGCGGCTGTCACTCTACTAAACAACGTACCTCGGTGACTGCCAATCACCACCACCCCCCCCCCCCACTTTTTATTATTTTTTTTATTCAAATCGTTTGCTATGTCGCTCTTCAAGGGAGATGCTAAATGCATTTCGTTGTCTCTGTACTGTACACCGACAATGACAATTAAAATTGAATCTGAATCTTGAATCTGAATCTGACTGGGACTAACTCTGGTAAGAACCTTGTTGGCACAGGTGACTTGGGCTACAGGGCATGTGAGATGCCCCATTTCACAATACTAGGCCTGTCACCTTCGCTGACTCCAGGATAGAAACATAGAAACATAGAAACATAGAAATTAGGTGCAGGAGTAGGCCATTCGGCCCTTCGAGCCTGCACCGTCATTCAATATGATCATGGCTGATCATCCAACTCAGTATCCCGTACCTGCCTTCTCTCCATACCCCCTGATCCCCTTAGCCACAAGGGCCACATCTAACTCCCTCTTAAATATAGCCAATGAACTGGCCTCAACTACCCTCTGTGGCAGAGAGTTCCAGAGATTCACCACTCTCTGCGTGAAAAAAGTTCTTCTCATCTCGGTTTTAAAGGATTTCTCCTTTATGCTTAAGCTGTGACCCCTTGTCCTGGACTTCCCTAACATCGGGAACAATCTTCCTGCATCTAGCCTGTCCAACCCCTTAAGAATTTTGTAAGTTTCTATAAGATCCCCTCTCAATCTTCTAAATTCTAGAGAGTATAAACCAAGTCTATCCAGTCTTTCTTCATAAGACAGTCCTGACATCCCAGGAATCAGTCTGGTGAACCGTCTCTGCACTCCCTCTATGGCAATAATGTCCTTCCTCAGATTTGGAGACCAAAACTGTACGCAATACTCCAGGTGTGGTCTCACCAAGACCCTGTACAACTGCAGTAGAACCTCTCTGCTCCTATACTCAAATCCTTTTGCAATGAAAGCTAACATACCATTCGCTTTCTTTACTGCCTGCTGCACCTGCATGCCTACCTTCAATGACTGGTGTACCATGACACCCAGGTCTCGCTGCATCTCCCCCTTTCCCAATCGGCCACCATTTAGATAATAGTCTGCTTTCCTGTTTTTGCCACCAAAATGGATAACCTCACATTTATCCACATTATACTTCATCTGCCAAACATTTGCCCACTCACCCAGCCTATCCAAGTCACCCTGCAGTCGCCTGGCATCCTCCTCACAGCTAACACTGCCCCCCAGCTTAGTGTCATCCGCAAACTTGGAGATATTGCCTTCAATTCCCTCATCCAGATCATTAATATATATTGTAAATAGCTGGGGTCCCAGTACTGAGCCTTGGGGTACCCCACTAGTCACTGCCTGCCATTGTGAAAAGGACCCGTTTACTCCTACTCTTTGCTTCCTGTTTGCCAGCCAGTTCTCTATCCACATCAATACTGAACCCCCAATGCCTTGTGCTTTAAGTTTGTATACTAATTTCTTATGTGGGACCTTGTCGAAAGCCTTCTGGAAGTCCAGATACACCACATCCACTGGTTCTCCCCTATCCACGCTATTAGTTACATCCTCGAACAATTCTATAAGATTCGTCAGACATGATTTACCTTTCGTAAATCCATGCTGACTTTGTCCAATGATTTCACCACTTTCCAAATGTGCTGCTATCCCATCTTTAATAACTGACTCTAGCAGTTTCCCCACTACCGATGTTAGACTAACTGGTCTGTAATTTCCCATTTTCTCTCTCCCTCCCTTCTTAAAAAGTGGGGTTACGTTTGCTACCCGCCAATCTTCAGGAACTACTCCAGAATCTAGAGTTTTGAAAGATTATTACTAATGCATCCACTATTTCTGGAGCTACTTCCTTAAGTACTCTGGGATGCAGCCTATCTGGCCCTGGGGATTTATCGGCCTTTAATCCATTCAATTTACCCAACACCACTTCCCGGCTAACCTGGATTTCACTCAATTCCTCCAACTCCTTTGACCCGCGGTCCCCTGCTATTTCCGGCAAATTATTTATGTCTTCCTTAGTGAAGACGGAACCAAAGTAGTTATTCAATTGGTCCACCATATCCTTGTTCCCCATGATCAACTCCCCTGTTTCTGACTGCAAGGGACCTACATTTGTTTTAACTAATCTCTTTCTTTTCACGTATCTATAAAAGATTTTGCAGTCAGTTTTTATGTTCCCTGCCAGTTTTCTATCATAATCTATTTTTCCTTTCCTAATTAAGCCCTTTGTCCTCCTCTGCTGGTCTTTGAATTTCTCCCAGTCCTCCGGTATGCTGCTTTTTCTGGCTAATTTGTACGCATCATCCTTCGCTTTGATACTATCCCTGATTTCCCTTGTTATCCATGGATGTACTACCTTCCCTGATTTATTCTTTTGCCAAACTGGGATGAACAATTTTTGTAGTTCATCCATGCAGTCTTTAAATGTCTTCCATTGCATATCCACCGTCAACCCTTTTAGAATTAATTGCCAGTCAATCTTGGCCAATTCACGTCTCATACCCTCAAAGTTACCTTTCTTTAAGTTCAGAACCATTGTTTCTGAATTAACAATGTCACTCTCCATCCTAATGAAGAACTCAACCATATTATGGTCACTCTTGCCCAAGGGGGCACGTACAACAAGATTGCTAACTAACCCTTCCTCATTACTCAATACCCAGTCTAAAATAGCCTGCTCTCTCGTTGGTTCCTCTACATGTTGATTTAGATAACTATCCCGCATACATTCCAAGAAATCCTCTTCCTCAGCACCCCTGCCAATTTGATTCACCCAATCTATATGTAGATTGAAGTCACCCATTATAACCGTTTTGCCTTTGTCGCACGCATTTCTAATTTCCTGTTTGATACCATCTCCAACTTCACTACTACTGTTAGGTGGCCTGTACACAACACCCACCAGCGTTTTCTGCCCCTTAGTGTTGTGCAGCTCTACCCATACCGATTCCACATCCTCCAAACTAATGTCCTTCCTTTCCATTGCATTAATCCCCTCTCTAATCAGTAACGCTACCCCACCTCCTTTTCCTTTCTGTCTACCCCTCCTGAATATTGAATATCCCTGGATGTTCAGCTCCCAGCCTTGGTCACCCTGGAGCCATGTCTCCGTGATCCCAACTATATCATAGTCATTAATAGCTATCTGTGATGAAGCCGAATTTTAGTTAAAAATATAAGAAGATATTAAATTGGTTTCTGGGCTAGCTTACAGCTTACATTTAGTGTCAAATTAGGCTTTCCTCAGGTTGCGGGGTGTGTGAGATAATAAATCCTATAACATTGTCTCCCAAGTGACAGGCAGAGAGAAGGAGCTAGAGATATCTTTGAAGTAAGATGCCATAAACCAAATGACCAATGTTTATGGGGAGGAGGCAATAAAGGAAGAGAGAAATAGCCAGTCACATCTTTGTAAACAAATGCCCTATGTTTATGAGGGACCAAATGACAGAGGATGCAGCAAAGAGAGCTAGGGTGGTCTATTTGGAGATAAAGCAAATAGCCAATGTTTTTAGTATATCTTGTACCATGTAAACAAAAGGTTTGATGTGATGTATTCTGTGGAAACCTTTTCCTGTACCTCTGACATGATTAATGTCTGTGGAAGGTGTTAAGGGGACAAAAAAAACCCTATTTAAGGCAATGTAATTCTGTTGTCCAGAGAAGGTGGCTGAGTACAGTCAAGTGTCTGTGTTGGCACTTGACTGGAGTCTCCCTCCCTTCCATCGGCCGATGTTAAGTAAAGTTTTGAACTGGTCTACCAAACAGTTTGTGTGGTGTCTGTTTATTAAGAAGCGAACCTGGTTTAGTAGTTAAGATAAGTAGCTTTTTCATTGGCGTAGTTATGCAGGCCTCGCTGGGACCACATCAACGGCTGACTGTGCAAGAGGTTGCGGAGGTTGCCGGGATTGGAAGGGAGATAACTGAGCTCTATCGGCCCCCTTGTAAGACCGACTCCCTAGAAACTCCCGGGAACATCTGTGATCCTTCATCAGAGGTTGAATTGGTTCCCTGCCGAGGTTCTTAGCAACAGACAAAGGTAAGACCAGTTGGGCTTTATATGTTTTTTTTTAAGAGGGGATTGTGTATGTATGTTTAAGGCAGCATTTTGCATGTATTTTTAAGAAGGGCTTGTGTATATTGTTACGAAGGACGTGAGTGGTTTCTCTTTTTCTCTCTCTGTCTATCTCTCTTTGTCTTTTTGTTTTTTTTTTCTCTCTACTTAGGGCTCATCAGCCTTGTTGAGATATCCGTGATTTGTCGGGTTGAGATACGGGGGTTGAGATGTGTGTCTGGCTTATTGAGACATCCGAAGAATTGTCGGGTTGAGAAATAAGTGACGTTGTATATTACGGTATTAAGAAGTCTGCAAGTTGAAAAGAAACTGGGGTCTCGGTTCGCGGGTCTGCTTCGTTGAGACACTTGGGTCATATATTAAAGAGTTAAAAAGTCAGCCAAATTGAGAAACTGGGGTCTCATTTAGTGGGTCGGCCTGGTTGATATATTTGGGACGCTTCGGAATTAAGAAGTCTGTTTTCTCTCTCTCTCTCTCTTTCTATCTATCTATGGGGAATGCTATGGATACCGGTCCTATATATGTGTTATTTGAATCCTATGTATAATAAGAAATTTAGAACGTTAAGTTACAAGTTGACCAAATGGTTGGGGATGAAGCCTGGCCAGTAGGGGGAACATGGAATGTCGAGACAATTAAATAAGCAGAGGTGTTGATATGGGAAAGGAAGACAGGAACCCACTAGAAAGCCAATTTAAAATAGACTTTAATTTACAGCAATTGAACACTAAATTCCTTCCATTTGGCCTATAAATTGATGTAAATGAGATTTAAAAATCATGTTTTATTGTGAATTATTTGTGAATATAATTTGGACACTTAGGCTATTTAAAAATGTTACTCATTTATTAAGAAATAGATATATGTTTAGATCTAGTAATTGAAGTTTGAAATTAGCTACAATTGGGTAACTAACTAATTATATGCTTTAATTTCAGGTCATCCAAGTAAGATTATTTTATATTTGTGTCAGAATGGTTCAATCTATGATAACTGAAAATTTCATTCAGTTCTCTTAATTTTTAAGAAGGTTATGGGCTTTTGACGGTCCATGATCACAGTTTTTTTGTTATGTCCATAGAAAATCAATAGGGAACAAGATGCTAATTTCCGAGTATGAAAATGGCCATAACATTTTTATTACTTGAGATATGAAAGTGAATTAGGTGTCAAATTAAACTTATTGTTATGCTTTATCTGATGAGATAAATTGCAGATTTGATTTCACAAAATCTCACAATTTTGTAACTTTGCTAGATAGAGTTAAGAAACTAGGATAGCACTAGGAAAGGATGGAAATTATTGCAACTAGAATGCCAGTGGGCAGAGGAACAAGAGAATAGAATTAAAAGACAGGCAGGAGGTGAGAAACAGGTGATGGTTCGTAAAAAATAAACCCAGTACTGGTAAATCCTCTGGAGGAGACTTCATGTCTGGCACGACGACCCTATTTGGTAATGAAGATGAGGCGTTAGATAATCTTGGGAGATATCCACCTCCCTATGCCCTACCAGTAGCAATGGCATCTTTACCTGGGACAGTTCCGTCAGTAACATCCCTATAACTTGAAGTTTTGACATTACAAAGCTCCCCAGGATTGGGAGCACGGGAATGCCTTTCTGTGTGTAAATTGTTTAAGGCATTGGTGCTACCAGATCAGCTGGCCATTATTAAATGTAGTGCACACACTGGTGCTGGGGACTCTATAGCAAAAGGTAATGAATTTGCCGATAGTGTATCCAAGCAAGCAGCCTGTACATCCAAATGCGTGGTGACATCTGGTAAACAGATACTAGCAAATAGAACGGTCCTGCCAGATATGAGGGAGGTATGTACATTACAGAGGGACGCCTCTTGTATATAATAATAACTATGGAAACAAGAGGGCTGTGTCATTGATTCAGCACACCCCGCTTGGACAAGTTGGTGTATAACGATACATTTTTACCCGTCTTACCCATGCTGGTAAGGAGGGAATGATAGGATAACAAAGGAAATGTGATGACACCCGAAAATTTGATAAGAGGCACTGAAGCAAGCCTCTGAATGTAAAATTTGCCAATGAAATAATCCAGGCAAACCAATTAGGATACCCTCAGGGGTGACGCCAATGCCATCGTGGTCGTTTGAATGCATACAGGCTGATTTTATTGAAATGCCAAGGGCCCATGTTATAAATATTGCGTAGTGATTTTAGATTTATTTAATAGGTGGAGTGAAGCTCTACCAACCACCAATAATAAGGAAACATGTGCACATTTTAATATCTGACAGCAATTCACTGTACACACCACCCACAAGCATCTGGGATGGTGGAAAGAGTCAATGGGGATTGCAAAACAAAATTACCCAGGAGGTAAATCCTTTTTTCTGACAAGCAACTATGTTATAAAAATTGGGGATGAAGGAAAATTCAATGGAGAAATGAGGATAGGATAGGGAGACTGAAAAGTCAAGGGGAGTCTGACTAATCATGATCTGGATCAATGTCTAATTAGGGTTAGGTAACCAGGATTTTGGTAAACAGAAGTCTTGTCAGAAAAAGGGAAAGTAAATTACAAAGAGATGTCTATGAAGATGAAATATTATATACTGCTGGTAAAACAATGTTTTTGTATATGTACTGCTTGTAAAACAATGTTTTTTGTATGTGGAATGTGTGAAATTCGAAGCAATGTGTAAAGTTGTGTGTCGCTTTAAGAAGTTTGTCCTTTAAAGTTAAGAAACAGGCATGAATGGGGTGCGGAGCTATACTCGATGGATAAAGTGTGTTGGTTGATTATAAATCTTTTGAACCAAGTTTAAAAAAAAAGACTCATCCCGATTAAAGTGTTAAATGAGATTGGAAATGTCAAAATTACAGCGAAAAGTAAATGTATTATTGATTACTGATTCTGAATGAGTTCTTTTGGAAAAGATTGTTTTGGTATGATAACAGAGGTTGTCTTTTAAAATGCAAATGAAGCAAGATTACTGTTTTTAAGCAAACAAAAAGATGTTGCTGTAGCATGTGCTGTGTGAGAGAAATGAAGGTAGATGAAAAAATTGTTTTATGACTTAAAAAAGGAGGTTTGAGGGAACTCACAATGAGGGACAAAAGGTGAGAAGATAAAGTAGATTGGGGAAGAGAACATATTTGGAGAATTGAATATTTAGGTGGGGAGAGCCTCTTCGGAGATAATCGGATTAAAGAATAAATTCACAGGGAAGTGTTAAGAAGGAACTGGAGATACTGAAGGATCAAAGGTAGACAAAAGTGCTGGAGAAACAGCTGGTGAACAAGATTCACAACTTTTTATTGATACAGGAAAAGCTGCTCTGTCCACCCCCTGGAGAGTGGGGGGAAGCCACCTACAGGCCCTGTGCAATTAACTAATTATGTATGGTCGGCAATTAACCCATGTCTTGCCAGATCTACATTCCCAGGTTGGAGGAGCTTTGCTGGGAGCCATAAAAGCTATACGATGACGGGGGTGCTGGGACAAGAAGAAATTGAAACTGTATTGAAAAGAACAACCAAGTGTTGCTAACAACATGAACTGCTGTAAAGATTGAAGATCATCATCGCTGGATACATTTGATTGACTGTGAACAGTTTGTGGAAACAAGGACGATGGGCTATTGATGTCCCTTTATTCTGGGGTGGCCCAGCCCACATGGACTGAACTTTCTTCAGAATGGCAAACTTGCGGACTAACCCACATTTAAAGGATGGTACACACCTCCTTTTAAACAAGATTGAAGTCAAACATGACAAGCGCAGCAAAGATACCCTGACTACAGACAGTAAGAGGTCTGCGAAGGCCAGTTAAATCTACCTGTTTTTGCCACAACCAAGGCACTGGTGTATTTTAAGGAAACAGTATATTTGTGACAGGGCATTGTTATGTTGCAAATGCAGTGCCACACAAGAGAAGCATGAACCAGTTACACCAGCACACAGGGAAATCCAAATGAAGCCGAATAAAGGCTGAGCAATTTTTATGATCCTTTTCCTGTCCTATCGTAGTATCTTAGTGTCACGTCCGGGGAAGGTTGGTGGCCATTTAAAATGTTTGGAGGGACTTGTGGAACGATTGTCCACTATGAATTGATTGGGTTACTAGTGTACTATTAATTTGTCTGATGAGATGCTTATGGTCTTTCGTATGTACTCAGCAAGGACTGTAGTTGTTATCAACATTTTGATAAAAGGATGGAATGATGAAGCCGAATTTTAGTTAAAAATATAAGAAGATATTAAATTGGTTTCTGGGCTAGCTTACAGCTTACATTTAGTGTCAAATTAGGCTTGCCTCAGGTTGCGGGGTGTGTGAGATAATAAATCCTATAACATTGTCTCCCAAGTGACAGGCAGAGAGAAGGAGCTAGAGATATCTTTGAAGTAAGATGCCATAAACCAAATGACCAATGTTTATGGGGAGGAGGCAATAAAGGAAGAGAGAAATAGCCAGTCACATCTTTGTAAACAAATGACCTATGTTTATGAGGGACCAAATGACAGAGGAAGCAGCGAAGAGAGCTAGGGTGGTCTATTTGGAGATAAAGCAAATAGCCAATGTTTTTAGTATATCTTGTACCATGTAAACAAAAGGTTTGATGTGATGCATTCTGTGGAAACCTTTTCCTGTACCTCTGACATGATTAATGTCTGTGGAAGGTGTTAAGGGGACAAAAAAAAAACCTATTTAAGGCAATGTAATTCTGTTGTTCAGAGAAGGTGGCTGAGTACAGTCAAGTGTCTGTGTTGGCACTTGACTGGAGTCTCCCTCCCTTCCATCGGCCAATGTTAAGTAAAGTTTTGAACTGGTCTACCAAACAGTTTGTGTGGTGTCTGTTTATTAAGAAGCGAACCTGGTTTAGTAGTTAAGATAAGTAGCTTTTTCATCTGCACATTCAACTCATCCACCTTATTACGAATGCTCCTTGCATTGAGACACAAAGCCTTCAGGCTTGTTTTTACAAAACTCTTACCCCTTACACAATTATGTTGAAAAGTGGCCCTTTTTGGTTTTTGCCCTGGTTTTGTCTGCCTGCCACTTTTACTTTTCACCTTGCTACCTATTTCTTCTACCCTCATTTTACACCCTTTCGGTCTCTACGCTCACACATTTAAGAAACCCTTTCCCTTTAACTCCATCCTCCACTGTCCCATTCAACACCCCACCCCCCTTATTCAGTTTAAAGCCACCCGTGTAGCAGTGGCAAACCTGCCTGCCAGAATGCTGGTCCCACACCTGTTAAGATGCAATCCGTCCCTTTTGTACAGTTCCCCCTTACCCCAAAACAGATCCCAGTGATCTAAGAATCTAAATCCCTGCCCCGTGCACCAGATCCTCAGCCACATGTTCAGGTCCCGTATCTCCCTGTTCCTGCTCTCGCCAGCACGGGGAACTGGAAGCAAACCGGAGATAACAACCCTGGAGGTCCTGCTTTTCAACATTTTTCCGAGCTCTCTAAAGTCACGTTGCAGAATATTCATCCCCTTCTTTCCGACATCGTTTGTGCCGACATGCACTACCACTTCCGGATGTTCACCTTCGCCCTTGAGGATTTTCTGCACTATTTCCGTGACATCCTGGATCCTGGCACCGGGAAGGCAGCACACCATCCTCGCATCCCGTCTGTTGCCGCAGAAACCCCTGTCCGTACCTCTCACAATGGAGTCTCCCACTACCTTGCCTGCCTTAGGCCTTTTTGGTTTTGGCTCAACAGCCCTATTCGCATCACTGGCCAGTCCGCCGCTCACGTCTTCTGTCCCAACAGCTTCTAAGCGGATGAACCTGTTTACAAGAGGTACATCACCCGGGGACATTGGCATTCCATGCTTCCCTCCCTTTCTCACTGTCTCCCACCTTCTCTCTTCCAGTACCTTAGGTGTAACAATCGTTCAAGCGTTCAACTTGAGAAGCTGTAAATATGATACAGTATCAAACACTAGAGGGCATAGGTTTAACGTGAGAGGGGAAACGTTTAAAAAAGATGTGCTGGGTAATTTTATTGTTTACACAGAGGGCGGTGAGTGCCTTGAACGTGCTGCCAATAGTGGCACTCCTTTACTTCAGTGTGATTGTGCTTGTGTACCGTATGATTTGATGGGATTCCATGCCAAACAAGGCCTTTCATTGTATCGAGGTAAAGGTGACAATAAAGTTTCAGTTGAACGATAAAGTTAATAACATTATAAAAACGAAACTTAAAAACAACGTTATAAATAATAAACTTACAGTTGGACTGCCATAGATCTGACAGAGATATACACAATTATCGGGGATATATCAGGTAAATATTAAGAATCTTTTACCCTTGCTGGGGTGTGTAAAAGGGTGCAGATGTTTGTGTTGAGGGGGATGAGGTTTAAAGGGGATCAGAGGGGGATTTCGTCACACAGTGGCTGACAAGGTACCTCACAAAAGGTCGGTGCACGAGGTCACAGTGTTGAGGGAAGAGTGTGGCCATGGACTGAAGACTGCTTATCACACAGAAGAGAGACAGGATGAACAGGTGTGTTTCAGGCTGGAAGGATGTAACTGATGAAGGGGCCCAGGGATGAGTTATGGGCCCTCCATTATTTACTGCCCACATTAATCAGCTTGAGGAGGGTGCAGAGTGTAAGGATCCATGGCTGCTGTTTTCACAAAACAGGTGGGAGGGCATGTTGTGATGGAGACATTTGGACTCATCCATAGGGTGTAGAGAGGCTGTGTGTGTGGGAAATAACCTCATCTGTAGTTCCTCTCCTTTTAGGAAATTGTCGTCTTTTGTTTCATCCGATCAAACTTCATGATCTCACACGTTCCCAAATGGAATTTAATGTGGAAAAGTGTGAGGTCATACATGTAACTAAAATGAATCAAAAGGCAGATTGTAATCTAGGAGAAGATAAATTGTAAATGAGTGAAGTACAGAGGGATGGAGATTTCCTTGTACACAAATCACAAAAGGTTAGCAGGGATGGTGCAACAAATGGGAAGGGAGGGAAAAAACACATTGGCCTTTACTGCAGAGTTTATACTGAGGGAAGTCTCCTTACTTAAGAAGGGATTTGGCTGGTAACAGAATGCACAAAAAGATCCAATCGGATAATTCCTGGGATTAGAGGGTTGTCCCACCATCAGGTTCCAAAAAAAATAGAGATCTATGTTGTTTGGAGTTTAGAAAAATGTAGAATGATCTTATTGAAACACAGAATCTTTAGATAGACATAAAAAAGCTGGGTAACTGGGCGGGTCAGACTGCATCTCTGGAGAAAAGGAATAAGTGATGTTTCATGTTGAGACTCTTCTTCAGACACACATACACACACGCACATTTTCCCTACATGGAATCTTTAGGAGGGATAACAGCATGGATCTTGAGATGTTCCTGCGAGTGGGACACCTGGAATGAGGAGACAGATTCATAACATCAGGAAGTGGTCATTTCAAGCTGAAGGGATTTCAAGAGGTGGGGGATGGATTTTTGAAAGATTAGGGAATTAAATCGATGTGGGACTGGCACAGAAGGGAAGTAGATCAGCCATGATCACATTGAATGGTGAGGCAGGCTTGAGTGGCCAACTCCTGCACCTATTAGAACATGGAACAGTAGAGTACAGGAACAGGCCCTTCCACCCACAATGTCTGTGCTCAATCTGTTGCCAACTTCTGCCAGCACGGTAACAAAGCCCTTCATTCCCTGCATATCTACGTACCTATCCCAATGCCTCGTAAAAGACACAAGCATATCTGCGTCCACAATCCCTGCCCATCAGCAGGAGCTACCACTATCTGCGTAAAAAAAACATGCCCAGCACATCTCCATTAAACTTTCTCCCTCTCACCTTAAAGCTATGTCCTCTAATATTTGACAGTCAGTTAGAGTGGTTAAGAAGGTAAGTGGCATGCTTGCCTCCATCGGTCAGGTATTGAGTATAATTGTGTGCAGCACTCGTCACCTTGCTTTGAAGAGGGTGCATGAAGCTTACCAGATTTATTGAAATGGCTTCAATTTGGGAAAAGGGGAAGTACAGTGGGATCTGGGGGTCCTTGTTTATCAATCTATGAAAGTAAGCATGCAGGTACAGCAGGCAGTGACGAAAGTGAATGGCGTGTTGGCCTTTGTAACATGAGGAATCGAGTATAGGAGCAAAGAGGTCCTTCTGCAGTTTTACAGAGCCCTAGTGAGACCACACCTGGAGTATTGGGTGCAGTTTTGAGGAAGGACATTCTTGCTATTGAGGGAGTGCAGCATAGGTTTACAAGGTTAATTCCCGGGATGGCGGGACTGTCATATGCTGAGAGAATGAAGCTGGGTGTGTACACTCTGGAGTTTAGAAGGATGAGAGGGAATCTTATTGAAACAGATAAGATTGTTAAGGGTTTGGATGCGCTGGAGGCAAGAAACATGTTCCTGATGTTGAAGGAGTCCAGAAACAGGGGCCACAATTTAAGAATAAGGGGTAAGCCATTTAGATCAGAGACGAGGAAACACTTTTTCTCACAGAGAGTTGTGAGTGGGGAATTCTCTGCCTCAGAGGGTGGTGGAGGCAGGTTCTCTGGATGCTTTCAAGAAAGTGCTAAATAGAGCTCTTAAAAATAGCGGAGTCAGGGGATATGGGGAGAAGGCATGAACGGGGTACTTACTGATTGTGGATGATCAGCCATGATCACATTGAATGACGGTGCTGGCTTGAAGGACCAAATGGACTACTCCTGCACCTATTGTCTATTGTGTATTGTCTATATTCAATATCATGACTGATTAAGCTCAACATACCAAAAGACTAATGATCACCATATATACCTGTGAAGCCACATTCAAGGAATGATGTACGTACTTCTTGACCCCTCTGCTCTACAACACTCTCCAGAGCCTGACATTCACTGTCAAGGTACTGCCCTGGTTTGACTTTCCAAAATGCCCAACCTTGTACTTATCTGCATTAAATTCCTCAGCTCACATGCCCAACTGATCAAGATCCTGCTGTCATTTCTGTTAATCATCTTTGCTATCTACAATACCACCCACTTTAGTGTCAGCTGCAAACTTACTAAGGGGCAGGCAATAGGTGAACACAGACAATAAGGGATTTTGAGATACAGATTTATGTTTAGTTTAGAGATGCAGCATGGAAACAGGCCCTTTGGCCCAGCGAGTCCACGCTAGCCAGCGGTCCCTGCACACTAACACTATCCTACACACTCTAGGGACAATTTACAATTTTACCGAAGCCAATTAACCTAAAAACCTGTCCGTCTTTGGAGTGTGAGAGGAAATGCGAGCACCTGGGAAAACCCACGCAGTTCACGAGAGAACGTAACAAGCCCCATACAGACAGCACTCGTGGCTCAAAGACTGGTGTGGAAGAAGTGGGTTTAAATTTGTGGGACATTGGCACCAGTATTGGGGAAGGAGGAAGCTGTTCCAACTGGACCGACTCCACTTGAACCAGGCTGGGTCCAGAGTCCGTGCAGACCGTACAAACCAGGGCCGCAGATAGAGCTTTAAACTAAATAGTGAGGGTGGTCAACAAAGTGGTAGTGTATGCATGGAGTTAAAGGGAAAGAGTGCAGGAGAGGTTACAGAAGTCGTCAGAAGTACTAGGATGCAAAGTTTAAGAAGGGATAAGAGAGTAAGGTCGGGTAAAATCAACCAATGTGAGAGGATGGATGGTGAATACTGAATTAAAGGTGTTGGATTTGAATGCATGTGGTATAGGGTGATTTCACGAAAGGTCACTGGAGCGTAGATCCGCACCCATGTGACCGAAAATCTCAACTGGAGTACATGTTATACATCGGTACATATTAGTGAATGGGAAAACACACACTTTCCCACCCGTTAAAAACATGGAAAACGGCCGATATTTGAGCTGAAAATTTCTGTGCTAGTCGGGGTAACCGTGAAGCACAGCGACCTAATTTTTCAGGCAAAAAAAAAGATAGAAAGTAAGGTAATTACAAGAGGGAACTGAAGGTGCCAATCCAGCGGAAGTGCTTAGCAGAGAACCCAGCAGTGACTACACCCTCTACGAAGACTACGTAAAGCAGGTCTCCCCACTACACACCTACGGACTTTTTATAGGGGGACAATCGAGAGCACACTGGGCGTAGTTATGACAAAGGGCTTAATTATGAAAGGGAAAATAGATTATGAAAGAAAACTGGCAGGGAACATAAAAACTGACTGCAAAAGCTTTTATAGGTATGTGAAGAGAAAAAGATTAGTTAAAACAAATGTAGGTCCCTTGCAGTCAGAAACAGGTGAATTGATCATGGGGAGCAAGGACATGGCAGACCAATTGAATAACTACTTTGGTTCTGTCTTCACTAAGTAAGACATAAATAATCTGCCGGAAATAGCAGGGGTCCGGGGGTCAAATGAGATGGAGGAACTTAGTGAAATCCAGGTTAGCTGGGAAGTGGTGTTAGGTAAATTGAATGGATTAAAGGCTGATAAATCCCCAGGGCCAGATAGGCTGCATCCCAGAGTACTGAATGAAGTAGCCCCAGAAATAGTGGATGCATTAGTGATAATTTTTCAAAACTCTTTAGATTCTGTTCCTGAGGATTGGAGGGTACCTTATGTAACCCCACTTTTTAAAAAGGGAGGGATAGAGAAAATGGGGAATTACAGACCAGTTAGCCTAACGTCGGAAGTGGGGAAACTGCTAGAATCAGTTATTAAAGATGGGATACCAGCACATTTGGAAAGTGGTGAAATCATTGGACAAAGTCAGCATGGATTTATGAAAGATAAATCATGTCTGTCGAATCTTATAGATAGGCCGACAGATAGCACAATGGGCTAAGAGTTCGGCTGGCGACCGGAAGGTAGCCGGTTCAAATCCCGCTTGGAGTGCATACTGTCGTTGTGTCCTTGGGCAAGACACTTCACCCACCTTTGCCTGTAATGGAATGTTATGGCGGCAGGCGCGGGCACACCGCGACGCCCTGTGTCTCCCTTTCAAGGGAGATGCTAAAAAAAAAATGCATTTCGTTGTCTCTGTACTGTACACTGACAATGACAATAAATTGAATCATTTTTCATTTCATTTCAATCATTTTTTCATTATAGAATTTTTCGAGGATGTAACTAGTGGAGTGGATAAGGGAAAACCAGTGGATGTGTTACATCTGGACTTTCAGAAGGCTTTCGACAAGGTCCCACATAAGAGATTAGTATACAAACTTAAAGCACACGGTATTGGGGGTTCAGTATTGATGTGGATAGAGAACTGGCTGGCAGACCGGAAGCAAAGAGTAGGAGTAAACGGGTCATTTTCACAATGGCAGGCAGTGACTAGTGGGGTACCGCAAGGCTCAGTGCTGGGACCTCAGCTATTTACGATATATATTAATGATTTGGACGAGGGAATTGAATGCAACATCTCCAAGTTTGCGGATGACACGAAGCTGGGGGGCAGTGTTAGCTGTGTGGAGGATGCTAGGAGGCTGCAAGGTGACTTGGATAGGCTGGGTGAGTGGGCAAATGCATGGCAGATGCAGTATAACGTGGATAAATGTGAGGTGGCAAAAACAGGAAAGTAGACTGTTATCTGAATGGTGGACGATTAGGAAAGGGGGAGATGCAACGAGACCTGGGTGTTATGGTACACCAGTCATTAAAAGTAGGCATGCAGGTGCAGCAGGCAGTGAAGAAGGTGAATGGTATGTTAGCATTTATAGCAAAAGGGTTTGAGTATAGGAGCAGGGAGGTTCTACTGCAGTTGTACAGGGTCTTGGTGAGACCACACCTGGAGTATTGCATACAGTTTTGGTCTCCTAATCTGAGGAAGGACATTCTTGCCATAGAGGGAGTACAAAGAAGGTTCACCGGACTGATTTCTGGGATGTCAGGACTTTCATATGAAGAAAGACTGGGTAGACTTGGTTTGTACTCGCTAGAATTTAGAAGATTGAGGGGGGATCTTATAGAAACTTACAAAATTATTAAGGGGTTGGTCAGGCTAGATGCCGGAAGATTGTTCCCATTGTTGGGGAAGTCTAGAACAAGGGGTCACAGTTTAAGGATAAGGGGGAAATCTTTTAGGACCGAGATGAGGAAAACATTTTTCACACAGATAGTGGTGAATCTCTGGAATTCTCTGCCACAGAAGGCAGTTGAGGCTAGTTCATTGGCTATATTTAAGAGGGAGTTGGATGTGGCCCTAGTGGCTAAAGGGATCAGGGTGTATGGAGAGAAGGCAGGTACAGGTTACTGAGTTGAATGATCAGCCATGATCATATTGAATGGCGGTGCAGGCTCGAAGGGCCGAATGGCCTACTCCAGCACCTATTTTTCTATGTTTCTATGTTTCTATGAAGTGAAAATGTAATCAGCTGTTTGGCTTGGCCTGCCCTCTGCTTGAAACTGCAATAGAATTGGAAATGAAATGAAAATGCAACGAGCTATTCGGCCTGCCCTGTGTTTGAATCTGCAATGGAATTGGAAATGAAATGAAAATGCAATGAGCTGTTTGGCCTGCCTGAAACCACTAATTTTGCCCCACAAGGCCCCTATTAGCTGAGAAACCAGTCTTATTTTACCCAAAATGCCTGCATTAGCCCAGGAGGAGCAGTTTGGCTCTAAAGGCCCGTGCCAGTCCAGGAAAAGTCCAGAAAAAGTGCCTGTCAGTGAAATTTCACTCAGATTTTTTTAAAGAGCCTCTTCAGGCCTTTATTAGCCCAGGAGGCGTCCCTTCAGTCCATCAGTAAGTATTCCCCGGCAAGTATTATACCTCACCCCAGTATTTTTTTCCCCCCCATCATTTACTCCCAGTGAGATCCAGACCAGGATAGACTTTCCTCCTTCATTGCTGTGATCTGCAGGAAACGATGAAAAATGTCTAAAATTGATTCGCCGCCCTCTCCCCTTCTGTCTCACCGAGTCTCTCACCAGTTTTGTACAGTTTGAGCTGCCAGCCCACCAGGCCTGAGTGACTGAGCTGCCAGCCCAATAATCCATTCGGCCCACAGTCCATACTAGCCCTCTGGTAACCAGTCCCTTCGGCCCAACACATCCATACTAACTCTCCAGAAAGCCGCCTCCCTCCCCCCCCCCCCCCCCCCCCCCCCCCCCCCAACTGGCCCGCAATATTGGAATTGGTGTTGTGGAATATTGCATTGGGGGACCAGCCCTCCCGTGTGAACATGGGACCCAATGTGTCCCACTTAGTCTAGTATCAAATAAAACTGCAAGCTTCACCACCACAGTCTTCTACAATCACATATTGTTCGCAAAATATTCCCAAGTGTCGCTAGATGCAATGATAATTTCTAACTTGATATGTCCCATTGCGTCACATTCTCACATTACAACTCTCTTCATGGACGTTTGATCTTTTTTCTTTCAACATTTTACAGCCAGATTTATAACATCTGAAACTTTTTAAATACCAAAGGAATCAATTAAAAAAAACAAATAATGCCTTACTGTTGATGGAATGCAGTGAGCAAATGCGATAATTCCCAATATTTTGAATCTTGATACTTGCACGGCCAATGTCCGCCAACCACTTTAGCTATTGTTGTCCCTTCAACTGTCGCTTCCCTCTACCATCATATCTCTTCACTTTTGGAATTATGAAGTAGAATAAATGTCTCTCACGCTTACCCCATTTTCCATAATTATTTACAGCACAAAAATTGACTATTTTGGCGATTTTTAAGAGGTCCGTAACGCTGGAAACAAATAGTTTTGAAAGCAGTATTTTCTTACCTCGAAGAAGCAAAAGTGGAAAATACGTATGAAACGCAGGTCTAAACAATTACCGATCGTAATGTATACACACAGTTGCCTAGCTGGCGAGAATGTTTATCCCGATTGACCCATGACCTGGGCAAACTCAGACATGTGCAGTTGGAATACCAAACTTGCTTATTTTAACCCACTGCGATTTCCTCTCTCGTTATATAAGTATTTCAAACTGGAGTCTTTATATTCGCAGTATCTTGTGAATTCAGACTCCTCCTAATTTGCTGTGGTTTATCAACAGCAACTTAAAATGGTTTCAATGGTTCTTTTATTGTCACATGTGCAAAGTGCAAACACACAGTGAAATTCTTCTTTTCTTACAAATAGCCCAGAAGAGTATTCCCATACACAAGCACATTACTGATCAGTTAGTGTACAGAAATAGTCCACTGATCCCGTGTGCAAGAGATGCTATGTTTTGGCGCCATTTTCACAGTCCAGTCCGTGCTCTAGTTGTTATGAGCCTTGCCCGTTCCAGGCAAAAATCCACCCTGTTAAATAAATCCCAGTGAGGAGTTTAATTAGCTGCTTTCCTAGATAATGGTAAATGTATTGTACTCAATAAATGAGGAAATGCTGTCACCATGTGGCTCAGATAGAACATTTTGGTTCACTTCCGGTGTGGCCATGTTGTGGTGAGGGCACAGCATTGAGCTCAGCTCCCGTGAAATCGCGTAAAAAGCCATTTTAAAGTCGGTAACGATTTAAAAAAAATACTCACCGAGGGCTGCTTGGCGTCGTGGGAGTGACGTCATCAGAAATCGACGAAAAAAATTGAGTTTTAACGGGACCTTTAGATGAGAAAAGGAAAACACTCACGAGGACCCAGGAAAGCTACTATCAGACTTCAGGTTCAAGAAGACTTGGAAGCTCTTCAATCAACAACTGAAAGCTCAGAAGAAGAACCTATTCTTCAACAAGCAGTATCTGAAATGGCTACAAGAGGAGAAGCAAAAGAAAAGGAGAAGGAGAAGGAGCTGAAACAGCTGGAACAAACGGTAGGAGCTAATCTTACTAAAGACCTCACTAAAGACTTCTCTGAAATGTTTGCCAGTATTAATACTATGCTGGAGAACAATCTCTCTAAACTGGAAGTTAACTTGTCCAAGAAAATTGATACTGCTCGGGAGGAATCAAGGGAAATGTATACTTCTCTGAAGCAGAAATTCTGTGACTTTGATCATGAGAGACCCCTTCCACCCATGCAACAGACTGTTCCAGCTGCTACGGTCAGGCAAACGCCTCTGTTGCCATGCGGTGAGAACGGAGAGGTTGAGAAGGAGTTTCTTCCCAGAGGCCATTCGGACTATAAACATCGATCTCACCAGGGACTAACTCTACTGAACGTTTTTCCTTCCATTATTTATTATGTAAAAGAATATGTGTCAAGAGTCAAGAGAGAGTCAAGAGTCAATTTAATTGTCATTTGGACCCCTGGAGGTCCAAACGAAATGCCGTTTCTGCAGCCATACATTACACACAAATAGACCCCAGACACAACATGATTACATTTAACATAAACATCCATCACATAACTGTGATGGAGGCCAAAAAAACTTATCTCTCCACTGCACTCTCCCCCCCCCGATGTCAGAGTCAAAGTCAAAGCCCCCGGCTGGCGATGGCGATTGTCCCGCGGCCATTGAAGCCACGCCGGGTGGTGCGAGGTCGCACACCGGGTCTTGGTGTTGGAGCCCCCGGTGTGTGCTCGCAAAGTCCCGCGGCCGTTCCAGCCGCGCGGGGCAATGGTGTTAGGCCCCGCTCCAGGAGCTCTTCGACCCCGCAACACGGGCGGGAGAATTCGCCGTTGCAGGAGCCCCGAAAAGCAGTCTCCCTCCAGGGAGCCGCGCGGGGTCGTCCGAGCCGTCCGCAGACCCGCAGTAGCAGCCCCCGACTCAGCAGCAGCAGCGGCATCGGCAGCAGCAGCAGCAGCAGCAGCAGCATCGGCAGCAGCAGCAGCAGCGGCAGCGGCAGCGCTCCTCCACCGCTCCACCCGCTCCGGTCTCGGCCAGCTCCGCGACGGCAACGGTGAGTCGGCACCAGAGTCCCCGGCTTCTTCCCGTTGGAGGCCGCTCCTCGTTGCGGCCTCAACGACACCTGAGACCCGACGAGAAAAGGTCGGGTCTCCAGTGCAGGGAGAGATTCAAAAGTTTCCCCCCCCCTCCCACCCCCATCCCCCCACACACACACCCCAACATAAAATAACAAAAACTACACAAAAACACAGACAAAAAATAACAAAAACGCGGACAGGCTGCAGAGGCCGCTGCTGGCCAGAGCCGCGCCACCTACCGGATGTGTGTGTTTATGATTGTGTTTATAGTTTGTTTGGTTGTTTGTCTTTTTGCACATAGTCCGGGAGCATTGCCACTTTTCATTTCACTGTGACAAATAAACTTGACTTGACTTGAGAATAACACTGGAATTTGATAGAATAGAAAGTGATTATAAGAAGAAATGTGATACGTTGATTGAAGAGATGAAACTTTCTGACATCTTGACAGAAGAGATTACGACTGAAATGAAGGAGATGGCTCATGAAATATTGATTTTGAAAAAGGAACAAAGTGATAACCGGGAGCAATGGATTAAAATGACAGACAAATGTCAAGATTTGGAAGCGAGATCAAGGAGAATGAATTTAAGGATTATAGGAGTAAAGGAGGGACTAGAGCATGGAATTGATATGCTGGAGCTTGTCTGCAAAATACTCAAAGAGGTCTTTAAGCTGATGAAAAATGTGAGGATTGATGTAGCGCATAGAGTGGGTCCCCCCCGAATAGAAACAAATGCTCCCCCAAGACAAATTATTGCGAAGTTCTTAGATATTTCAACCCCGGGAGTGCGTTGATGGCTTGGACATTGTCCTGAGTAGGCTCAACTCCAGTTGCTTTCACCCTGTACCTGAGAAAATTGATCTCAGATGCTGCAAATGTGCACTTTGCTGCGTTGAGCGTCAAGTTGTGTTGCACGAGACGAGCTACCACTGCATGCAGTCGTCGATCATGTTCCTCCTTGTCCCTGCCATGGACGACCACATCATCGAGGAGTTTGAGTGCTCCGTCAATGCCTGACAGAACCGATGGCATGATTTTTTTAAATGTTCTGGGCGCTGAGCACAGTCCATACGGCATCCTACGGTACTGAAATACTCCTTCATGTGTGATGAATGCTGTCAATTGCCGACTGCGTTCTGCTAGTGGTACCTGAAGGCAGCTTCAGTGCGTGTCCAGTTTTGTGAACATCGTTGAACCGCGGAACGACGCGGATAGCTCTTGTATTGTTGGCAGAGGGTATTTGTCCAGAATGATGGCTTTGTTGACCGATTTGAGATTGATGCACAGCCTGAGTTCCCCGTTCTTGTGTCGCACGATGGCAAGATTCGATATCCAAGGGGATGAATCGATGCGTTTAATGATACCATCATTTTCGAGTCGCTTCAGTTCGGTTCAGACTTCTGAGCGAATGGAAAACGGTAGATGCCGTAAGCGTTGTGAAACAGGCGGGACTGGTGTGTCTACACGATGTGCGTGGCTGTACCCTTTAACTACCCCAAAACCCGAGAAAAGGGGAGGATACTCATGCCCATAGTCCGCGTCACTGATCACATTGATGTTCGTGCCGGTTGAGTCCTGAAGCTTGAAACCTAGTCGATTAAACAAATTGACTGCCATCAGACTCTTTCCTTCTGCAACGTAGAATGTGAAACAAACGAGCTTGACTCCTCTGTAGCAAACAGGAACTGTCGTTAGCCCTATTGTGGGTATGGTTGAACCATCATAAGAGTGAAGAGTGTCCCTAGGGGGAGCAAGTGGGTTGGCCATAAAAGACCTATTGTAGAGGTCTATGCTCAAAATAAAAACCTTTGGCCTAACATCTATGTGAAGCGATACCGAGGTCCCAGCGATCTCGACCCTGCAGTCATTGAAAGCACCTATTGACCGAACATCCTGGTCAGCCCTGTCCTTTATGGAGTATAGGTCATGTCCACCCGGAGATTCATCGTCTATATGGAGGACAGATGACGCTTTCTTCTTCGATGACCGGCAGACTTTCGCAAAGTGATTCAGCTTTGAACACGCATGCAATGTTTACCGTAAGCTGGACATTTCTTGGGAGCGTGTGTCCTGCCACAATTCGGACACTGCTTGTTTGAGCAATTGTGTTTTGACTGTTTCTGAGTGCCCTGCACTGGTGCTGTGTTCATCTGATGAGATAAATGACCAGATGCTCCCTCAGTGCTTGTCATAGATTGTTGTTTGAGCAACATGGCATCATGCATCGCACTTTCAATTTGCATGGCTAATTCTTGTGCCTTTTTGAGTTTGAGATCATCATCCTCCATTAGAGGACACTCTCTGTTCCATGGGATGGAAGTCTTTTCTATCAGCTGATCTCTCACCAACTCATCAATCAATGACCCAAAATTGCACTTTGCAGCTAGTTCTGTCAATGAAGAAACAAATTGCTTCACTGGTTCCCCAAATTGGTTGAGGAAAACAGTATCTCGCTATCATCACACTTGTCTTTGGGCCAAAATATTTGCCAAATGCAATAACAGTATCACTGTACTTACTCGGTGCAGCACTGTCCAACTGCGCGAAGATTCGCTGTCCCTCTGTTCTGAGGCAATGCAGCAGGATCGCTCGGTGGTGAGCGTCTGATATGGCCTCGCCGTCCAGGCCACTTGCGATCAAGTATGTGGTGAAACATTCGAACCATCATGTCCATGGTACAGGAGGCTCTCCCGGACTTTCCAAGAATGGGGATGGGGCAGCGAATGTTAAACTAGCCATCCTCGTCGACAGATGTTGTGTTTGACGGATAGTGACTCAATATCGACTCTTGTTGTACCGTGTCAGTAAGTGGGTTTATTCAAGCCAAGATGGCTGCGTGATTGATTCCGAGAAAACATACATATAGGCACAGAGCCCTCTTGTGGTGACTGTAAGGACAGTCTTACATAGACACAACAGCGACTCTGGAAGGTTAGATCACATGGGATCCAGGGAGAGCTAGCTGTCTGGATAGCGAATTGGCTTCTTGGAAGGAAGGGGAGGGTGATGGTGCAGGGTTTTTTTTTGTCATATGGAGGCCTGTGGTGTATCTCAGAGATCAGTGCTGGTCCCATTGTTGTTTTTCATTTATTATCACCAAATTAGATGAGAATTTAGATGGACAAGGCATGATGAGTAAATTTGCAGATGACACCAAAATAGGAGGTGACGTAGTGAATATTATAATCAAAAATTACAGTAGGATCTTGACCAGCTGAACAAGTGGACTGGGGAATGGCTAATAGAGTTTAATGCAAATAAGTGTGAGGTATATTACATTGTGGCAAGTCAAACCGGGGTAGGACCTTCACAGTGAATGGGAGTGGCCTGGAGAGTGTTGTAGAGCAGAGCGATGTCGCACATAGTTTCCTGAATGTTGTCACAGGTAAACAGAAGGTAGATAAAGAAAGCTTTGGCGATCATCAGTCAGGGTGTTGAGTATAGAAGACGGGATGTCATAGTTATAATTATACAAGAAATGGTAACACTGCATATGGAGTATTGCGTTCAGTTTTGATCACCCGGCTGTAGAAAGGAATTATGTCATTAATAATAATAATAATACATTTTATTTGTGGGCACCTTTCAAAAGTCTCAAGGCCACCTTACAGAATTTAACAAGAGTAAAAAACATATAATCGGAGTAAAATAAATAATAAAGACATCACCAATACCCAAATTAAAGACAGAATTCGATCCAAAGACAAAAAAAATCAAAAACACAATGTGAAGAGAGAGCAGCGGCAGCTAAACCGCGCCAGCGTCCACTCTCCCTTCCGACAGCCATCTTGGACACAAACTAAAATACTCACACACAAAATCATCCCCCCACATTACACTAAAGTGTGCAGAGAAGATTTACGAAGATGTTGCCAGGACCAGAAGGCCTACAGGGAAAGTTTGGTAGACTTGAAGATATTCTTTGGATTGCAGGAGGCTGAGGGGTGATCTTGCAGAGGTGTGTAAAATCTTGAGGGGAATAGATAGGGTGAATGCACAGTGCCTTTTACCCACAAGAGGGGAACCAAGAACCAGAGGACATAGGTTCATGTCCTCATTGAGAGGGACAGCATTTACTAGGAACCTGAGGGCCAAGTTTCTCATTGAGTGTTGGGCACATGGAACGAGCTGCCAGAAGAGGTGATTGAAACAGGTTGCAGTATTTAAAAGACACTTGGATATGTACATGGATAGGAAAGGTTTATACAGATATTAGACTGTGGGAACCGTTGGGTCCCATGGTGACACGGGTGGACTGGTCCCCCAACGCAATTTCCCACCTCTCTACCAATTCCAATACTGCTGGCCAGTGGGAGGAGGGGGGCTTTCTGGAGTGCTGGTATGGGTGTTGGGGGTCGAAGGGATTAGTTTCCTGAGGGCTAATATGGACATTGTGGGCCAAATGGATTATTGGGCAGGCAGCACAATCACTCAGGCGTGGTGGGCTGGTAGCTCAGTCACTCAGGTGTGGTGGGCTGGCAGCTTCGAAACTGCTCGAAGTTCTGCCAAAAACAGGTGATAGACTCTGTGACAGAAGGGGGAGGGTGGAGAATCAATTTAAGACATTTTTCATCTTTTTCTGCAGATCACAGTCATGAAGGAGGAAAGTCTATCCTGGCCTGGATCTCTCAGTGAAAAAATACTGGGTGAGGTTTAATACTTGCAGGGGGGAAACTTACTGATGGGTCAAAGGGATCCCTACAGGGCTAATAGAGGCCTGATAGGCCAAAGGGGTTCTTTAAAAAAAAAATCTCAGTGAAATCTCAGTGAAAGGCACTTTGACGTTTCCTGTCATACCACAGGCTTTTTGGGCCAAAATGCTCCTCCTGGGGTAATACAGTATTTTTAAGAAAAGTGAACTGGTTTCTCAGCTAATAGGGGCCTTGTGGGCCGATTTCAGACAGGCCAAACAACTCATTTAATTTCAGTCCTTTTCATTTCAAGCACAGGGCAGGCCAAGCAGCTCATTGCATTTTTATTCCATTTCCAATTCCATTGCACTTTCAAATACAAGGCAAGCCAAACAGCTAATTACACTTTCACTTCATTCCATTGCCATTGCAGCTTCAAGCACAGGGCAGGCATGACAGTGATTGCATTTTCATTTCACTTCCATTGCCATTGCAGATGCAAGCACAGGGCAGGCCAATCCAAACAGCTGATTGCACTTTCACTTCACTTCCATTGCCATTGCAGTTTCAAGTACAGGGCAGGCCAAGCCAAACAACTGATTGGGAATTCATTTCACTTCCATTGCCATTGCAGTTTCAAGCACAGGGCAGGTCAAGCCAAACCGATGATTGCACCTCCACTTCACTTCCATTGCCATTGCAGTTTCAAGCACATGGCAGGCCAAGCCAAACAGCTGATTGCACTTTCACTTCACTTCCATTGCCATTGCAGCATCAAGCACAGGACAGTCCAAGCCAAACAGCTGATTGCCACCACTTCATGTCTATTGCCATCACAGTTTCAAGCACATGGCAGTCCAAGCCAAACAGCTGATTGCATTTTCACTTGAGTTCATTTGCCATCGCAGTTTCAATCACAGGGCAGGCCAACAAACAACTGATTGCACTATCACTTAATTTCCATTGTGATCGCAGTTTCAAGAACAGGGCAAGCTAAACCAAACAGCTGATTGCACTTTCACTTCACTTACATTGTCATTGCAGTTTCAAGCACATGGCAACCAAGCCAAATAGCTGATTGCATTTTCACTTGTCTTCCTTTTTCAATGCTGTTTTAAGCACAGAGCAGGCCAAATAGCTGATTGCATTTTCATTTCTCTTTCATTTTCATTTCAGTTTCAAGCACATGGCAGGTTAAGCCAAACAGCTGATTGCATTTTCACTTGACTTCCTTTTCCAATGCTGTTTCAAGCACATGGCAGGCAAAGCCAAACAGCTCATTGCACCTTCATTTCACTTCCATGGCCATTGCAGATTCAAGCACAGGGCATGTCAAGCCAAACAGATGATTGCACTGAACTTGACTTCCATTGTCATTGCAGTTTCAAGCACAGGGCAGGCCAAGCCAAACAACTGATTGTGATGTGATTTCATTTCACTTCCATTGCCATTGCAGTTTCAAGCACAGTGCAGGCCAAGCCAAACCAATGATTGCACCTTCACTTCACATTCCATTGCCATTGCAGTTTCAAGCACAGGGCAGGCCAAGCCAAACAGCTGATTCCACTTTCAGTTCACTTCCATTGCCATTGCAGCACCAAGCACAGGGCAGGCCAAGCCAAGCCAAACAGCTGATTGCATTTTCACTTGCGTTCCTTGGCCATCACAGCTTCAATCACAGGGCAGGCCAACAAACAGCTGATTGCACTTTCACTTCATTACCATCGTGATCGCAGTTTCAAGCACAGGGCAAGCTAAACCAAACAGCTGATTGCACTTTCACTTCACTTCACTTCCATTGCCATTGCAGTTTCAAGCACAGGGCAGGCCAAGCCAAACAGCTGATTGCATTTTCACTTGTCTTCCTTTTCCAATGCTGTTTCAAGCACAGGCAGGCAAAGCCAAATAGCTCATTGCACTTTCATTTCACTTCCATGGCTATTGCAGTTTCAAGCACAGGGCATGCCAAGCCAAACAGATGATTGCACTGAAATTGACTTCCATTGTCATTGCAGTTTCAAGCACAGGGCAGGCCAAGCCAAACAACTGATTGTATTTTGATTTAACTTCACTTCCATGGCCATTGCAGTTTCAAGCACAGGGCATGCCAAGCCAAACAGATGGTTGCACTGAAATTGACTTCCATTGCCATTGCAGTTGCAAGCACAGGGCAGGCCAAGCCAAACAGCTGATTGCATTTTCACTTCACTTCCATTGCCATTGCAGCATCAAGCACAGGGCAGGCCAAGCCAAACAGCTGATTGCCACCACTTCACGCCTATTGCCATCACAGTTTCAAGCACGTGGCAGGCCATGCCAAACAGCTGAATGCATTTTCACCTGAGTTCCTTTTTTTTAAATTATTGTTTTTTTTTTCTAATTTTATTTTGAAATCTTTTTATTTGAATTTCACATCAATTTGCATACATTGATAACAGACAGTGACACTCAAGGCATAATTGTGCAACAGTATGTAACTGTTCCTCAAAGCCCTTACCCTTACCCAACTTCAACCCACCGGAATCAGGTCGGAACCAAATGGGGACAAACAACACTCACATCCATACACGTCCACACAAATACGTAGAGATAAACAAAACAAAATGTACTGGGGGAAAAAAAAAAAGTCATTAATAACAGTAAATAAGAAGGTAATTAATTAAATGGGTGGGGGGGGGGGGGGGCTAAGGGGCGAGCAGCTGCAGTAAAGCAGGACAGTGATGGAAAGCATTCAGTCCTCTTCTGAATCTGGGGACAAGTTAAGAGAGTTAACAAGCTCCAGGAAAGGAGTGTGTCTAGAAATGTCTTGGTAGAGCCTTTGAGAGAGAACCTAAGTTTTTCAAGCTTTAAATTGTAGAGCACCTCCTAGATCCAGCGGGCGTGTGTAGGGGGACAGGTGAGCCTCCAGTTAAGCAAGATCAGTCTCCGGGCTAACAAGGTTGTAAAAGCCAGGACCCGCTTCAACGCAACAGAGAGGTTGGTGTTGGGAGGAATACCAAAAATGGCTGACAGTGGGTTTGGAGGAATAGTCTGGCCATAGGCTCTGCTTATCACGTCGAAAGCACTCCTCCAAAAGGCTGCTAGCTTAGGGCAAGACCAGAACATATAGCTATGGTTGGCAGGGGATTGATTACATCTGTTGCAGGTGTCCCTAACAGCGTGGTAAATTCTAGATAATCTTGCATTTGTGTAGTGGACTTTGTCATTAATAGCAGTTTGTCCTCAGGTGTTGTTCCTGCAATTTTTAAACATGCAGTAGTACAACCCCTGATTAAAAAACCTGCTCTTGATCCTGCAGTTCTTGGGAATTTCAGGCCTATCTCCAAACTGCCTTTTCTATCAAAAATCCTGGAGAGGATCGTGCACAGTCAATTGATGGCCTTTTTGGAAGAACATGACATTTTGGAAGTTTTCCAATCTGGTTTTAAATCCCTGCACAGCACAGAATCGGCCCTTTTAAGAGTTTTTAATGATATATATTTTTAGCTACTGACCATGGTGACTGTGTTTTCCTCATGCTTGTAGATTTGTCAGCTGCCTTTGACACAGTGGATCATGAAATTTTGATCTCCCGTTTGAAGCAGTGGGTGGGTATCAGGGGCATAGCACTAGAGTGGTTCAGGTCGTACCTGGCTGATCGAACTTTCTGTGTCAGCCTTGGGGACTCTGTATCCTCCTCTGCTCCTCTCTCGTGTGGGGTCCCACAGGGCTCAGTTCTTGGCCCTCTCCTCTTTTCTCATTATTTGATCCCACTCGGTTAGATCCTTAGGAAGCACGGGATTTCATTCCACTTTTATGCTGACGACAGTCAGATTTATGTGCCTCTTAAAAAGGAGGATGTACACTCAGTCGGGCTCTTGCTTGGATGTCACTGAACTTTTTAAAATTTAATAATAACAAGACGGAGGTAATGATCTTTGGTGGCACCTCTGGGGCCCCCCCTGTTGATCTAGGCTCTTTGTCTGCATATATCAAACCTAACATCACGACCTGGGGATTAAAGTGGATCCTGAGCTTAAATTTGACTGTCAGGTAAGGGCTGTTGTTAAATCTAGTTTTTTCCATCTGAGGCAGCTGGCCAAAACAAAGCCAATTCTGTCAAGGCAGCACTTTGAGACGGTAATCCACGCCTCTGTTACCGCTCGGCTGGATTACTGCAATGCACGGTGGTTAGTCGGTCCTCCATCGCCCGTCTCCAGATGGCACAGAATGCAGGTGTTCGTCTCTTAACTGGCACACGAAAACATGATCACGTTTCCCACATTTTAGCCTCTCTCCACTGGCTGCCTGTTCAGTATAGGATTCATTTTAAAATTATTTTATTTGCTTTTAAATCCCTAAATGGTCTTGCCCCGTCCTACTTATCTGAGCTTCTTCACCCTTATACACCCGCCCGCTCTCTCAGGTCAGATGATCAGCTGCTCCTGAGTGGGCCTAAAACTAAGCGGAAGCTCAGAGGGGACCGTGCCTTTGCTGTGTCAGCACCGAGATTATGGAATGAATTGCCTCTACACGTTAAACAGGCCCCTTCTCTAGCTGTTTTTAAATCACTCCTGAAGACACATCTATTCTCCGTGGCCTTTGTAGACCAGTAAGGTGTTGAATTGTTTATTTACTTTTTTTGCTTAATCAAATGTTCATACTCATGTTTTATGTCTTTTAATTTAGTGTTGAATTTTGTATGTAATTTATGTGCCTCATGTTAGCTGTATGTTCTGTTATTCTGCCTGTTTTATGATGTCTTGCTTATTTTTTTCTGTACAGCACTTTGGTCAGCTTGGGTTGTTTTTTAAAGTGCTTAACAAATAAAGTTATTATTATTATTATTATTAAGGACTTTGCATTGGATTAGGCCATGGCGGGCACATATGGAGGAAGAATGAATCAAATCCAAGGCAGAGTCCCATTGCTTGTCTGTAAGTTTCGTATTCAGCTCGCCCTTCCACGCAGCTTTTAATGAATTATGAGGTTTCAATATAACCGACCCTAACAAGTTATACAAAACAGAGATGCATTTCTTCCGGTTGGGATCTAGAGCTAAGATGGTATCGGTCAGGGTTTCAGGGGGGCGATTTGGGAAATGGGGGAATGTCTTCTTCACAAAATCCCTAATCTGGAAAAAACAAAAAAGGTGGTAGTTTGGGAGGCTGTAGTTGGACGAGAGTTCCACAAAGGACGAGAAAATGCCATCCTTGTATAGGTTTTTGATACTACTGATACCGTTACCATGCCAAGTTTTGAATGTGGGGTCTGTACTTGAAGGTTTAAAGATGTGATTTTTAAGCAGTGGGGCCAAGATGGAAGGGCCTTGTAAACCAAAGTTTTTCCTGAGTTGGCTCCATATCTTGAGCGAAAGGGACACAATTGGGTCTGCACCCACAGATGTTATAGGAAGGGGGAGTTGAGAGCATAGGACAGACCGCAACGGGAGATGTGAACTCGCCTTTTCCATGTGTACCCAGACCGGTAGGTGGTCGCAATCGTCATTCATCCAATACAGGAGTTTTTGCAAGTTAGCTGCCCAATAGTATTGCCTGAAGTCAGGAAGTGCCAGGCCGCCATCACTGTAGTATCGCCTTTCAGATTCTAACCGGTTTGCTACCCCATAAAAATCTAGATATTGTCCTTTCTAATTGATCAAAAAAAGATTTAGTGATAAGTATAGGGATGTGCTCAAAATGATACAGGAATTTGGGTAGGACGACCATCTTGACCAGATTTATCCGGCCCACGAGGGACAGCTGTAAAACTGACCAGCGGTCAAAATCTCTTTCAGCTTTCTCAACCAGAGGCAGAAAGTTTGTGCGGAACATATCAGATAAGGGTGTTGTGATAAAAACGCTGAGGTAGCGCCTCTGCCCATTTGAATGAGGTTAAAGAGCGAGGGTGCTGCTCAGCCAATGAGTTAATCGATAATAGCTCACTTTTTTGGTAGTTAAGTTTATAACCAGAATACGCACCAAACCGTTCTAAAATATTTGTAATTACAGGGAGAGAGCTGACTGGGTTCGAGATGTACAGGAGCAGGTCATCCGCATATAATGAGACTTTATGAGTTGTGTCGAACCGTGTAATACCTTTAAAGCCCTTCTCTGAGTGTAACCAGACCGCCAAGGGTTCTATCGCGACAGCAAACAGGAGTGGTGATAACGGGCAACCCTGCCTGGTACCTCTCTGAAGGGGGGAGTGGGGCGACAGTGTGCCGTTTGTTTGTACTGAGGCCACCGGGGACGAGTATAATAGACTGACCCAAAGAATAAAACTGTTATCAAGGCCAAACCTGTCCATCGCCTCATTTAGGTACCTCCACTCGACCCTGTCGAAAGCTTTTTCGGCATCGAGAGAGACCACTATCTCCGGGGTCTCACTACTCGGCGAATGGATGATGTTAAGGAGACGCCTAGTATTGTGGGAAGACTGTCGGCCTGGTATGAACCATGTTTGATCTAACGAGATAATAGAGGGCATCACTCATTGAAGACGGAGTGCAAGGGCTTTAGAGAGGATTTTGAGGTCCACGTTCAGGAGTGAGATTGGTCTATAGCTACTACAAAGCAGGGGATCTTTCTCCTTTTTAAGAATTAGGGAGATAGTAGCCCACGACAAGGTGGGCGGTAGGCGACGATGTAAAAACGCCTCATTGTACATATCTCTCAGGACTGGTGCGAGGAGAGCAGAGAAAGCTTTGTAATATTCTACAGTGAAGCCATCAGGGCCGGGTGACTTTCCGCTTTGCAGCGATGTGATGGCTGCTTGGACCTCAGCAACAATTATGGGACCACCCAAGTCTCTCATGGCTTCATCGTCAATTCGGGGAAACGTCATACTACGGAACATGTCATCTGCAGTGGGAGGCCAATCGGAAACGTATAGTTCAGCGTAGAATTTAGCAAATGCTTCATTGATTCTAAGAGGATCAATATGAATCTCCCCTAAGCTGGATCTATTGGCTGGAATTAGCCATGAAGTCGCCTCGGTTCTGGCCTGATGGGCCAGGAGCTTCCCAGCTTTATTCACAGATTCAAAAAAGTGTTGCCTAGATTTAAGCAGTCGGAGCTTGGCTTCATTAGTAGACGTGAGGTCAAAGTCTGTTTGTAACCTAAGGCGTTCTTTATAAAGATTAGGGTCTGGGTCGGATGCATATTTGTCATCAATGTCCTTTATTTTTTGTAACGGGTCTGCCGTTTGGGACGTCTCGGTTCTTTTTAGGTTGGAGACAAAAGAGATAAGTTGGCCCCTAATATAGGCCTTTGAAGCTTCCCAGAGTATACCTCTTTCTACATCCGGCGAGTCATTCAGCTAAAAGTATAAAGTGATTTGGGAGTGCAAGAATTAGCCTCTGCTAATAATGAGGAGTTGAACCTCCACTGTTTAAAGCGGTTAGTTCGTTTACGAAAGTGGAGATCGAGGGAGGTCGCAGCATGATCTGATATTACGATACTATGATACTCGCTGGATTTGATTTTGGAGAGCACTCTGTCATCTAAGAGGAAGAAGTCTATACGGGTATAGGTACGGTGCACGTGGGGGAAAAATGAAAATAATTTAGTCGTGGGGAATGTAAATCTCCATAGGTCTGTGAGCCCAAGTTGTTTGGTGAAAGCATGCAGAGTCTTACCTGATTTAGTTAAAGTAGAGGCTTTGTTCGAAGATCTGTCCAGTATAGGGTCTTGGACCAGATTAAAATCTCCACCCACAATGACGTGGTGATTTTCAATGTTTAGGAGAGATGTAAAAAATTTGGATACAAATGAGCTGTCATCCCAGTTGGGACCGTAAATGCTGGCCAATATGACAGGTGTGTCTTGCAGTTTGCCAGACACCATGACAAAGCGGCCAACAGGATCCTCCAGTTTTCTGTAGTTCGAACATAACGTTTTTACGAATCAGGATAGCAGGACCCCTAGCCCTATCATTAAATTTCAAATGAAATAAATGGCTAATCCAGCCTCCCTTAAGCCGTGTTACCTCTCTGTTACGAAGGTGGGTCTCTTGAATAAAAAATATATTGCCTTTGAGCTGTTGCAAGTGGGCCAAGATCCTGTCAGTCTTAGTAGGATCCCCCACCCCCCTCACGTTCCAGAGACAAATCTAAGAGTGTCGTTTGTGTTGGCCATACTTAGCTATATCCAAGTGAGTGAACAGAGCGCTGTAGTATGCAAGTCGAGACGGAGACGGAAGAGCGCGTCGATGCCAGCTGCAGAGAGTAGCGGTGTGGGGGGGGGGGGAGAAGAGAGAAAAAAATAAATAAATAATACATACACACACAACAAACAAGCGGGACACATATCACTTAGCCATCTTTCAAACCTGAGTCCCCGGACCTGAGATCCCCAATGTCCAAACTGAACCTCGAGTGCCCATTGCACCAAGGTGCGTTGTCCTCGCATCCGCATGGAGTTATCCGATCTTAACTCCCAATATTTCCACCTCCCAAAGCAGCAAAATGTCAATGTCAGTAAAGTAACATGGAGTAAAATAAATATAGTAATAATAATAATAATAATAACAATGATAATAAATGTGAAAAATAGAAAATAGAGATAAATTAAAATAAACATAAATAAATAAATACAAAATTAAAATTATAGCCATAGTAGTTGCACTACCAATGACATTGCTAACTCTAATGGTAATGATAGTAGTGATGATAGTAATAACAAAGCAAATTAACAACATGGTGATACTAAATAAGCAAGCCAATGTATAAGTGAAACAAGAATAGCTTCCTTTGGTATTATATAGTATATCTTAAAGTCGACAAGGTATCAAGAAAGAATAGCATTAGAGAAATTAGCAAATTGCAAACTGGGCTCTTGGGTTAAAGCACAGGGCAGAAGAACATCAATTAAGTATGGTTAAACAAAAACGATGTAGGAGCAGATTGGTATAACACAGCCTTGGCTGTAATGGGTTCTTATCAGCCCCAGACAGTCCGCTAGGAAGACTAGTGTAAACAAACCAGCCGAATGCTGGCAACGTTAGCAGCCAGCTGCTAAAAACAAGAAGGCAGAGACCAGACCACGAACCACAGAGTGGGTCCCTTAAGCGTAATGTTATAGCATGTGCAGGGGAAGAACCTTTCAAGTATGATTACACATAAACATTATAAGGAAAAGTTGGTATAACATAGTCACGAATCATGGTGAGTTATTACCAGCCTCATACATTTCGAGACAGGGGTCTAGTATAATCAGCAAGGCCGAGCGTTAGCAGTGGCTAGTTGCTAAGAGCAGTAAAGCTAAAGTTAGCCCATAGTGTAACCGTAGATTAGCCGGGCCCCTGTGCCACTCGAATGTAGACGTACCGAGCAAAGTCAGTCATCCGTGGGTCCCGGTCTCCATCGACGGTGAGATGAGATGAAATCCTGAGCGTCCTCGGGAGATGTTAGCCGTCGCCTCTTTCCTTCCCCGGTCATGATGAACAGCTTGGCCGGATAATGAAGGGAGGGTTTGAGGCCCAGGTTGTACAGTTCCTTCATAACGTCTCGGTACGGGGAGCGTTGCTCAACTATCTCGGGACAGCAGTCTTCAAAAATGTGGATCGGAATATCCTTGTACTTCAGCTTACCCCTCTGCCTCCGAGCCTCACGCACCACCAACTTGCGGGACTGAAATCTATGGAAGCAAATCACAACTGCTCTGGGTTTCTCACCGGTGCTTGGCTTAGCTGCTAGCGTACGGTGGGCTCGGTCCAGCTCCGGGGCTGATTCCAGTACGTGTTCGCCAAGAGTCTCGAGCAGGAGTTGAGAGAAAAAAGCTGTTGATTGGGGTCTTCGATGTTCTCGGGGAGACCGACTATCCTTATGTTATTTCGGCGACTCCTGCCTTCCAGGTCGATAAGCTTAGACTTTAGCTTGGCATTCTCTTCGGTCACTGTAGTTAGCTTTGTCTATATAGTTCGCATGTCTTGGCTGGTGGTATTGGCAAATGACTCCAATGACGAAAGACGCTGTTGGTGATCTAAAATAGTGGTCTGGATATTGTCCAGCTTCGTTTCCAGTTTGGTGAAGGCTGCGCTAAATTCTGCGATGAATTCTGCCAGTAGCGAAGCCTTGTTGTCTGTAACATGGCCGCTAGCGTAGCCATGATGGTGCTGGTCATCGAGTCTTCCATCTTTTGCTCCTCTTTCTTTCCTCTGCCTGGCATCTTTACGGCGTGGAGAGTTGCTGTTGATGGTATTTAAATATTTATGGGTAGTTATAAAACTTAGGCTGAGCTATAATAAAAGTTGGAGGTGAACAAGTCGGCAGCGTGGAAAAGTGCGACTACTCCAACATGTCGCCGCCCCTGGAACCTGAGTTCCTTTTCCATCGCAATTTCAATCACAGGGCAGGCCAACAAACAGCTGATTGCACTTTCACTTAATTTCCTTCGTGATCGCAGTTTCAAGCACAGGGCAAGCTAAACCAAACAGCTGATTGCATTTTCATTTCACTTCCATTCCCATTGCAGTTTCAAGCACAGGGCAGGTCAAACAGCTGATTGCATTTTCATTTCACTTCCATTGTCATTGCAGTTTCAAGCACATGGCAGGCCAAGCCAAACAGCTGATTGCATTTTCACTTGACTTCCTTTTCCAATGCAGTTTCAAGCACAGGGCAGGCAAAGCCAAAAAGCTCATTGCATTTTCATTTAACTTCCATTGTCATTGCAGTTTCAAGCACAGGGCAGGCCAAGCCAAACAACTGATTGTGATTTGATTTCATTTCACTTCCATTGCCACTGCAGTTGCAAGCACAGGACAGGCCAAGCCAAACCGATGATTGCACCTTCACTTCACTTCACTTCCAAACCCATTGCAGTTTCAAGCACAGAGCAGGCCAAGCCAAACAGCTGATTGCCACCACTTCACGTCTATTGCCATCACAGTTTCATGCACATGGCAGTCCAAGCCAAACAGCTGATTGCACTTTCACTTCACTTCCATTGCAGCATCAAGTACAGGGCAGGCCAAGCCAAACAACTGATTGCCACCACTTCTCGTCTATTGCCATCACAGTTTCAAGCACATGGCAGGCCAAGCCAAACAGCTGATTGCATTTTCACCTGAGTTCCTTTGCTATCACAGTTCCAATCACAGGGCAGGGCAACAAACAGCTGATTGCACTTTCACTTAATTTCCATTGCCATTGCAGTTTCAAGCACAGGACCAGATGATCAGCTTATTGCATTTTCATTTCACTTCCATTGCCATTGCTGTTTCAAACACAGGGCAGGCAAAGCCAAACAGGTGATTGCACTTTCACTTCACTTCCATTGCCATTGAAATTTCAAGCACAAGGCAGGCCAAGCCAAAGAGCTGATTGCACTTTCACTACACTTCCATTGCCATTGTAGTATCAAGCATAGGGCAGGTCTACAAGCTGATTGCATTTTCATTCCACTTCCATTGCCATTGCAGTTTCAAGCACAGGGCAGGTCAAACAACTGATTGCATTTTCATTTCACTTCCATTGTCATTGCAGTTTCAAGCACATGGCAGGCCAAGCCAAGCAGTTGATTGCATTTTCACTTGACTTCCTTTTCCAATGCTCAGGGCATACGCCGAACTGAGAGGCAGCAAGTCCTTGTAGCTCCGAGTTTTGTTATAGTGTTTTAGCATTTTAGTGTGTTTTGTTTAGTGTTTTATTTAGTTTTGTTTAGTTTTTTGTGAAGGACAAGGACAAGGACTTGGATACAAGTACTTGTAGCTCAGAGTTTTGTTTAGTGTTTTAGTGCTTTAGTGTGTTTTGTGCGTTGGCAGCTGCCGCTGCTGCTGTGCAGTAATTTTTACACAGCATGTGCAGAGTCGCGTATAGGAGGGATGAACTCCTTATGTGGCGACGGATAGCTTACGGAATAAAACACCATATTCCGTCTGAGCTGAGCCTGTAGTCGCATGTGACGTCATCCAAGAGACTGTCGCGAGATTACAGACCCGACACCCGGACGTACTCATTTCCTTATCAGGGGACTTCAATCATGTGAACATCAGTCCCCACTTGTCAGGCTTCTCACAGTATGTTGACTGTCCCACAAGGCACAATAAGACACTGGACTTGTGCTAGGTCAATGTCAAGGAGGCCTATAGTGTCTTAGCCTTTCCACTGCTTGGCAAATCAGATCACAACCTGGTTTATCTAAGGCCTTCTTACAAACCCTGTGCTCTGAGACAGCCTACAACCACCCGGTCTTTCAGAAAGTGGACACCAGAGGCCAGTGAATCACTGAGGGACTGCTTTCAATGCACAGACTGGGACATACTGAAGGAGTCACGAGAATTAAATAGCTGTATGGACATCGACAGGATGGCTGGATGCATAACAGACTACATCAACTTCTGTAGGGATGTTGTTGTGCCAGTAAGAACTGTTTGTTGCTTTCCCTATAACAAACCTTCGATTACAAGCAACATAAAGGGGCTCCTAAACGAGAAAAAGGAGGCTTTCAAGGCTGGTGATCGGGAAAAAATCAAGAGGGTACAGCACCACTTGAAAAGGAGTATGAAGCAGGCAAAAGGGGACTATAAAAGGAAACTGGAGAAGAAACTACAGTACAACAACATCAAAGAGGTGTGGAGAGGAATGAAGACCATCACTGGCTTCAAGGAGAAGAGAAGACAGCCGTCAGGAGACGTGGACAAGGCCAATGAGTTTAACCTGTTCTATAACAGGTTTGATCTGGTATCCCCTCCCACCTCTACAGGTGCAGCCTCTCCCCCACCATCACCTCCACGAGGCAGCCACCCCAACACCACAGCTGCAGCACCTCCTATGCCGGCATCTCCTCAACTGTTCTTCATGGTGGACGAGGTGAGAGCTGAGCTGAGGAGGTTGCGCCCTGGTAAAGCAGCTGGCCCTGATGGTGTATGTCCCAGGCTACTGAAAGATTGAGCAGCTCAGCTGGCGGAGCCGCTCCAGACCATTTTCCACCTGAGTCTCCAGTCAGGGATGGTACCAGGTCTGTGGAAAACATCATGTCTTGTGCCGGTTCCCAAAGCAGGGCGGCCGATCGAGATCAACGACTACAGACCGGTGGCCCTTACATCCCATATCATGAAGACAATGGAGCAGCTACTCATTTGGCTCCTTAGACTACAAGTCGAGCGCGCATTCGACCCACTACAGTTTGCATACCAGGAGAACATTGGGGTGGATGACACAGTCCTCTACATGCTGCACCGGATCTACTCCTTTTTGGATGAACCAGGTGGCTATGTGAGGATTATGTTCTTCGACTTCTCAAGTGCGTTCAACACCATCCAACCCCTGATTCTGAATGACAAGCTTAAGAAGATGGGGGTGGATTCCACATTTATCTCCTGGATAGACGAGTACCTGACGGGTCGACCACAGTTTGTCAAGCTGGGGGACAGTGTCTCTGGCACAATGGTGTGCAATGTTGGAGCTCCACAGGGAACGGTTCTGGCCCCGTTCCTCTTCACCCTGTATACAGCAGACTTTAACTATGTCTGACACATGCCACGTACAGAAATATTCTGATGATACAGCGATTGTGGCATGTGTAAGGAACGGGCAGGAGAAGGAATACAGGAACTTGACCAGTTCCTATTTTGCCTGGAGTGAAGAGAACTGTCTCATCCTGAACACAACTAAGACTAAAGAGATGGTGGCTAACTTTGGCAGGTCCAAGCTCCCCCTTCAGCCGGTCAACGCTGCTGGGGCTGACATTCAGGTGGTGCAGACATATAAAAACCTTGGAGTGCACCTTGATAATAAACTGGACTGGACTGGTCTGTCAACTCTGACTCCCATAACAAAAAAGGCCAGAGCAGACTCTTTTTCCTCAGAAGGCTCAAATCCTTCAATGTGTGTAATGACATGCTGCACATGTTTTACAACACTGTGGTTGCAAGTGTTATTTTCTACGCTGTTGTCTGCTGGGGCAACAGCATTAGTGAAAAAAACAACAAGAAGCTGGTCAAACTGGTTAAACGAGCTAACTCAGTGCTGGAGGGGAGAGTGGACTCTGGGATGGATGTGCTTGAGAGGCGTATGAGGCACAAGGTGCAGGTCATCCTGAAAAACCCCGGGCATCCCCTCCATGTAATTCTGGAGAGTCAAAATAGCACTCGGAACAACAACCGGCTCCTCTCCCTGCCCTGTAGAACGGAACGGTTCAGGAGATCCTTCACCCCTGCAGCCATTAGATTTTATAATTCAGACCGCTAGGCTGTAGGGGGATGCATTTTTGCAATTTTTAATTGTTAATGATTGGTCTTTTTAAGTATTTATTGCTCTCAGTTAGTGTCCACAGTGTATTTTCTGTCTGCGTTCATTTTGAATCTGTGGGTTTGTTGGTTGGGGGCTTCTGGACATCTGAATTTCCCTCAGGGGATCAATAAAGTATTTATTATTATTATTATTATTATTATTATTATTATTATTATTATTATTATTATTATTATTATTGTTTCAAGCACAGGGCAGGCAAAGCCAAAAATCTCATTGCACTTTCATTTTGCTTCCATGGCCATTGCAGTTTCAAGCACAGGGCATGCCAAGCCAAACAGATGATGGCACTGAACTTGACTTCCATTGTCATTGCAGTTCCAAGCACAGGGTAGGCCAAGCCAAACAGCTGATTGTGATTTGATTTAATTTCACTTCCATTTCCATTGCAGTTTCAAGCACAGGGCAGAGCAAGCCAAACCGATGATTGCACCTTCATTTCACTTCCAAATCCATTGCAGTTTCAAGCACAGAGCAGGCCAAGCCAAACAGCTGATTGCCACCACATCACGTCTATTTCCATCACAGTTTCAAGCACATGGCAGTCCAAGCCAAACAGCTAATTGCACTCTCGCTTCACTTCCATTGCCATTGCAGCATCAAGCACAGGCCAGGCCAAGCCAAACAGCTGATTGCCACCACTTCACGTCTATTGCCATCACAGTTTCAAGCACATGGCAAACCAAGCCAAACAGCTGATTGCATGTTGACCTGAGTCCCTTTGCCATCGCAGTTTCAATCACAGGGCAGGCCAACAAACAGCTGATTGTACTTTCACTTCATTTCCATTGCCATTACAGTTTCAAGCACAGGGCCAGACGAACAGCTTATTGCATTTTAATTTCACTTCCATTACCATTGCAGTTTCAAGCACAGGGCAGGTCAAACAACTCATTTCACTTTCAGTTCACTTCCATTGCCATTGCAGTTTCAAGCACAGATCAGGACAAACAGCTGATTGTATTATGATTTCTCTTGCCATTGCAGTTTCAAACACAGGGCCGGTCAAGCCAAACAGCTGATTGCACTTTCACTTCACTTTCACTGCCATCACAGATTCAAGCGCAGGTCAGGCCAACAAACAGTTGATTGCACTTCACTTCCATCGCCATTGCAGTTTCAAGCACAGGGCAGGCCAAAGAAAACAGCAGATTGCACTTCACTTCACTTCCATGGCCATTGCCGTTTCAAGCACAGGGCAGGCCAAGCCAAACAGCTGATTGCACTTTCACTTCACTTTCACAGCCATCACACATTCAAGCGCAGGTCAAGCCAACAAACAGTTGATTGCACTTCACTTCCATCGCCATTGCCGTTTCAAGCACAGAGCAGGCCAAAGAAAATAGCAGATTGCACGTTCACTTCACTGCAATGGCCATTGCCGTTTCAAGCACAGGACAGGCCAAGCCAAACAGCTGATTGCATTTTCACTTGACTTCCTTTTCCAATGCTGTTTCAAGCACAGGACAGGCCAAGCCAAACAACTGATTGCATTTTCACTTGACTTCCTTTTCCAATGCTGTTTCAAGCACAGGGCAGGCAAACCCAAAAAGCTCATTGCACTTTCATTTTCCTTCCATGTCCATTGCAGTTTCAAGCACAGGGCATGCCAAGCCAAACAGTTGATTGCACTTAACTTGACTTCCATTGTCATTGCAGTTTCAAGCGCAGGGCAGGCCAAGCCAAACAACTGATTGTGATTTGATTTCATTTCACTTCCATTGCCATTCCAGTTTCAAGCACAGGGCAGGCCATCCCAAACCAATGATTGCACCTTCACTTCACTTCACTTCCAAATCCATTGCAGTTTCAATCACAGAGCAGGCCAAGCCAAACAGCTAATTGCACTCTCGCTTCACTTCCATTGCCATTGCAGCATCAAGCACAGGCCAGGCCAAGCCAAACAGCTGATTGCCACCACTTCACGTCTATTGCCATCACAGTTTCAAGCACATGGCAAACCAAGCCAAACAGCTGATTGCATGTTGACCTGAGTCCCTTTGCCATCGCAGTTTCAATCACAGGGCAGGCCAACAAACAGCTGATTGTACTTTCACTTCATTTCCATTGCCATTACAGTTTCAAGCACAGGACCAGACGAACAGCTTATTGCATTTTAATTTCACTTCCATTACCATTGCAGTTTCAAGCACAGGGCAGGTCAAACAACTCATTTCACTTTCAGTTCACTTCCATTGCCATTGCAGTTTCAAGCACAGATCAGGACAAACAGCTGATTGTATTATGATTTCTCTTGCCATTGCCGTTTCAAGCACAGGGCCGGTCAAGCCAAACAGCTGATTGCACTTTCACTTCACTTTCACTGCCATCACAGATTCAAGCGCAGGTCAGGCCAACAAACAGTTGATTGCACTTCACTTCCATCGCCATTGCAGTTTCAAGCACAGGGCAGGCCAAAGAAAACAGCAGATTGCACTTCACTTCACTTCCATGGCCATTGCCGTTTCAAGCACAGGGCAGGCCAAGCCAAACAGCTGATTGCACTTTCACTTCACTTTCACAGCCATCACACATTCAAGCGCAGGTCAAGCCAACAAACAGTTGATTGCACTTCACTTCCATCGCCATTGCCGTTTCAAGCACAGAGCAGGCCAAAGAAAATAGCAGATTGCACGTTCACTTCACTGCAATGGCCATTGCCGTTTCAAGCACAGGACAGGCCAAGCCAAACAGCTGATTGCATTTTCACTTGACTTCCTTTTCCAATGCTGTTTCAAGCACAGGACAGGCCAAGCCAAACAACTGATTGCATTTTCACTTGACTTCCTTTTCCAATGCTGTTTCAAGCACAGGGCAGGCAAACCCAAAAAGCTCATTGCACTTTCATTTTCCTTCCATGTCCATTGCAGTTTCAAGCACAGGGCATGCCAAGCCAAACAGTTGATTGCACTTAACTTGACTTCCATTGTCATTGCAGTTTCAAGCGCAGGGCAGGCCAAGCCAAACAACTGATTGTGATTTGATTTCATTTCACTTCCATTGCCATTCCAGTTTCAAGCACAGGGCAGGCCATCCCAAACCGATGATTGCACCTTCACTTCACTTCACTTCCAAATCCATTGCAGTTTCAATCACAGAGCAGGCCAAACCAAACAGCTGGTTGCCACCACATCACGTCTATTGCCATCACAGTTTCAAGCACAGGGCAGGGCATGCCAAACAGCTGATTGCCACCACTTCACGTCTATTGCCATCACAGTTTCAAGCACATGGCAAACCAAACCAAACAGCTGATTGCATTTTGACTTGAGTTCCTTTGCCATCGCAGTTTCAATCACAGAGCAGGCCAAACCAAACAGCTGGTTGCCACCACCAGACGAACAGCACGTTTTCTATTGCCATCACAGTTTTCAAGCACTTCAGGGCATTGCAGCATGCCAAACAGCTGATTGTATTTTGCCACCACTTCACGTCAAGCACATTGCCATCAAACAGCTGTTTCAAGCACATGGCAAAGCAAAGGGCCAAGCCAAACAGCTGATTGCATTTTGACTTGAGTTCCTTTGCCATCGCAGTTTCAATCACAGGGCAGGCCAACAAACAGCTGATTGCACTTTCACTTCATTTCCATTGCCATTGCAGTTTCAAGCACTGGACCAGATGAACAGCTTATTGCATTTTCATTTCACTTCCATTGCCATTGCAGTTTCAAGCACGCGGCAGGTTTCTCTTGCCATTGCAAAGCACAAACAGCTCATTTCACTTTCACTTCACTTCCATTGCCATTGCAGTTTGAAGCACAGGGCAGGCCAAGCCAAACCGATGATTGCACCTTCACTTCACCTCCATTGCCATTGCAGTTTCAAGCACAGGGCAGGCCAAGCCAAACATCAAATTGCACTTTCACCTCACTTCCACCTCACTTCCACATCACTTCCATTGCAGCATCAAGCACATGGCAGGCCAAGCCAAACAGCTGATTGCACTTTCACTTCACTTCCATTGCACTTTCAAGCACAGGGCAGGCCAAACAGCTGATTGCATTTTTATTTCATTAACATTGTCATTGCACTTCCAAGCACATGGCAGGCCAAGCCAAACAGCTGATTGCATTTCACTTCACTTCCATTGCTTTTCAAGCAATGCTGTTTTCACTTCCATCGCCAGCACAGGGCAGGCAGGCCAAAGCCAACAGCTGATTGCACTTTCACTTCCATGGCCATTGCTTCAAGCACAGGACAGGCCAAGCCAAACAGCAGATTGCACTTCATTGCAGTTTCAAGCACAGGGCCAGCCAAGCCAAACAGCTGATTGCATTTTTCATTTCACCGTCCATTGCACATTGCTGTTTCAAGCACAGGCCAGGCAAACAGGACAGCCAAGCAGCTGATTGCATTTTCACTTGACATTTTCTGCAGTTTCAAGCACAGTTTCAAAAAGCTCATGCCATTGCCATTGCAGTTTCAAGCACAGGGCAGGCCAAGCCAAACAGCTGATTGCACTTTTCACTTCACTTCCATTGCCATTGCAGTTTCAAGCACACAGGGCAGGCCAACCAAACCGATGATTGCACTTCCCTTCACTTGCCAGTTTCAATCACAGAGCAGGCCAAACCATTTGCCACTTTGCACAGGGCATGCCAAACAGTTTGCACCACTTCACGTCTATTGCATCACAGTTTCAAGCACATGGCAAACCAAACCAAACAGCTGATTGCATTTTGACTTGAGTTCCTTTGCCATCGCAGTTTCAATCACAGGGCAGGCCAACAAACAGCTGATTGCACTTTCACTTCATTTCCATTGCCCTTGCAGTTACAAGCACTGGGCCAGAAGAACAGCTTATTGCATTTTCATTTCACTTCCATTGCCATTGCAGTTTCAAGCACGCGGCAGGTCAAACAGCTCATTTCACTTTCACTTCACTTCCATTGCCATTGCAGTTTGAAGCACAGGGCAGGCCAAGCCAAACCGATGATTGCACCTTCACTTCACCTCCATTACCATTGCAGTTTCAAGCACAGGGCAGGCCAAGCCAAACATCAAATTGCACTTTCACCTCACTTCCACCTCACTTCCACATCACTTCCATTGCAGCATCAAGCACATGGCAGGCCAAGCCAAACAGCTGATTGCACTTTCACTTCACTTCCATTGCACTTTCAAGCACAGGGCAGGCCAAACAGCTGATTGCATTTTTATTTCATTAACATTGTCATTGCACTTCCAAGCACATGGCAGGCCAAGCCAAACAGCTGATTGCATTTCACTTGACTTCCTTTTCCAATGCTGTTTCAAGCACAGGGCAGGCAAAGCCAAACAGCTGATTGCACTTCCACTTCACGTCCATTGCCATTGCAGTTTCAAGCACAGGGCCAGCCGAACAGCTTATTGCATTTTCATTTCACTTCCATTGCCATTGCTGTTTCAAGCACAGGCCAGGCAAATCCAAACAGCTGATTGCACGTTCACTTGATTTCCATTGCCATTGCAGTTTCAAGCACAGGACAGGCCAAGCCAAACATCTGATTGCATTTGCACTTCACTTCCATTACCATTGCTGTTTCAAGCACAGGGCAGGCCAACAAAGAGATGATTGCACTTTCACTTAATTTACTTTGCCATTACAGTTTCATGCACAGGGCTGATCAAGCCAAACTGCTGATTGTACTTTCACTACACTTCCATTGCCATTGCATTTTAAAGCACAGTGCAGCCCAAGGCAGCCAAACAGGAGATTGCATATTCACTTCATTTCCATTGCAATTGCAGTTTCAAGCACAGGGCAGGCCAAGGAAAGCAGCTGATTGCACTTTCACTTCCCTTCCATGGCCAATGCAATTTCAAGCACCGGGCAGGCAAAGCCAAATAGTTGATTGCACTTCAATTCCATTGCCATTGCAGTTTCAGGCACAGGGCATGCTAAGCAAACAACTGATTACATTGTTACTTCACTTCCACGGCAATTGCAGGTTGAAGCACGGGACAGGCCAAGCGAAACAGTTGATTGCACCTTCACTTCACTTCCATAGCCATCGCACTTTCAAGCACAGGGCATGCCAACTCAAACAGTGATTGCACTCTCACTTCTTTCCATTGCCATTGCAGTTTCAAGCACAGGACAGGCCAAGCCAAACATCTGATTGCATTTGCACTTCACTTCCATTACCATTGCTGTTTCAAGCACAGGGCAGGCCAACAAAGAGATGATTGCACTTTCACTTAATTTACTTTGCCATTACAGTTTCATGCACAGGGCTGATCAAGCCAAACTGCTGATTGTACTTTCACTACACTTCCATTGCCATTGCATTTTAAAGCACAGTGCAGCCCAAGGCAGCCAAACAGGAGATTGCATATTCACTTCATTTCCATTGCAATTGCAGTTTCAAGCACAGGACAGGCCAAGGAAAGCAGCTGATTGCACTTTCACTTCCCTTCCATGGCCAATGCAATTTCAAGCACCGGGCAGGCAAAGCCAAATAGTTGATTGCACTTCAATTCCATTGCCATTGCAGTTTCAGGCACAGGGCATGCTAAGCAAACAACTGATTACATTGTTACTTCACTTCCACGGCAATTGCAGGTTGAAGCACGGGGCAGGCCAAGCGAAACAGTTGATTGCACCTTCACTTCACTTCCATAGCCATCGCAGTTTCAAGCACAGGGCATGCCAACTCAAACAGTGATTGCACTCTCACTTCTTTTCCATTGCCATCGCAGTTTCAAGCACATGGCAGGCCAACCAGCTGATAGCATTTTCATTTCACTTCCATTGCCATTGCAGTTTCAAGCACAGGGCAGGCCAAGGAAAACAACTGATTGCATTTTCGCTTTACATCCATTGCCATTGCAGTTTCAAGCACAGGGCAGGCCAAGCGAAACAGTTGATTGCATTTTCATTTCACTTCCATTGCCATTGCTGTTTCAATCACAGGGCAGGCCAAGCCAAACAGCTCATTATACTTTCACTTCACTTCCATTGCCATTGCAGTTTCAAGCACAGGCCAAGTCAAAGAGCTGTTTGCACTTTCACCACTTCCATTGCCATCGCAGTATCAAGCACAGGGCAGGCCAAGCCAATCTGCTCATTGCATTTTCACTTCAGTTCCCTTGCCATCACAGGTCCAAGCACAAGGCAGGCCAAGCCAAAGAGCTGATTGCACTTTTCATTTCACTTCCATTGCCATTGCAGTTTCATGCACAGGGCATGCCACGCCAAACAGCTTATTGCAATTTCACTTGACTTCCATTGCCATTCAGTTTCAAGCACAGGGTAGGTCAAACAGACTATTGCACTTTCTTTTCACTTCTATTGCCCTCACAATTTCATGGACATGGTAGGCCAAGCCATACAGATGATTGCATTTTCATTTCACTTCCATTGCTATCGCAGTTTCAAGCACAGGGCATGCCAAGCCAAACAGCTGATTGTACTTTCACTTGACTTCTATTGCCATTGCAGTTTCAAGTACTGGGTAGGTCAAGCCAAACAGCCGATTGCCCATTCACCTCATTTCGATTGCCATTGCAGTTTCAAGCACAGGGTAGGCCAAGCAAAAGAGCTGATGGCACTTTCACTTCATTTCCATGGCCATTGCAGTTTCAAGCACATGGCAGACCAATCCAAACAGTTGATTGCACTTTCTCTTCACTTCCATTGCCATTGCCAGCACATGACGGGCCAAACAGCTGATTGCCTTTTCATTTCACTTCCATTGTCATTGCAATTTCAAGCACAGGGCAGGCCAAGCTAAACAGCTGATTGCACTTTCACTTCACTTCCATTTACATCACAGTTTCAAGCACATGGTAGGCCAACAAACAGCTGATTGCACTTTCACTTCACTTCTATTGCCATTGCAATTTCAAGCACAGGGCAGGCCAAGTCAAACAGCTCATTGCACTTTCACTTCAGTTCAATTGCCATTGCAGTTTCAAACACAGGGCAGGCCATCGAAACAACTGCACTTTCACTTCAGTTCCATTGTCATTGCAGTTTTAAGCACAAGGCAGGCCAAGCCAAACTGTTGATTGCACTTTCAGTTCACTTCCATTGCCATTGCAGTTTCCAGGACAGGGCAGGCCAAGGCAAAGAGATGATTGCACTTTCACTTCATTTCTATTGCCATTGTAGTTTCAAGCACAGAGCAGGACAAACAGCTGATTGCATTTTCATTTCGTTAACATTGTCATTGCATTTTCACTTCAGTTCCCTTGCCATCACAGTTTCAAGCACAAGGCTGGCCTAGCCAAAGAGCTAATTGCACTTTCATTCCACTTCCATTGCCATCGCAGTTTCAAGCACAGGGCATGCCACACCAAACAGCTGATTGCACTATCACTTGACATCCATTGCCATTGCAGTTTCATGGACATGGTAGGACAAACCATACAGATGATTGCATTTTCATTTCACTTCCATTGCTAACGCAGTTTAAAGCACAGGGCATGCCAAGCCAAACAGCTGATTGTACTTTCACTTGACTTCTATTGCCATGCAGTTTCAAGTACAGGTCAGGTCAAGCCAAACAGCTGATTGCCCTTTCAATTCATTTCGATTGCCATTGCAGTTTCAAGCACAGGGTAGGCCAAGCAAAAGAGCTGATGGCACTTTCACTTCATTTCCATGGCCATTGCAGTTTCAAGCACATGGCAGAGCAATCCAAACAGCTGATTGCACTTACTCTTCACTTACATTGCCATTGCAATTTCAAGCACAGGGCGGGCCAAACAGCTGATTGCCTTTTCATTTCACTTCCATTGTCATTGCAGTTTCAAGCACAGGGCAGGCCAAGCTAGGCCAAGCCATTGCAGTTTCCAGGACAGGGCAGGCCAAGGCAAAGAGGTGATTGCACTTTAACTTCACTTCTATTGCCATTGCAGTTTCAAGCACAGAGCAGGACAAACATCTGATTGCATTTTGATTTCACTTGCATTGTCATTGCAATTTCAAGCACAGGGCTGGCCAAGCCATACAGTTGTTTGCCCATTCTCTTCATTTCAATTGCCATTGCAGTTCCAAGCACAGGGCAGGCCAAGCCAAACAACTCGTTGCACTTTCACTTTGCTTCAATTGCCATTGCAGATTCAAGCACAGGGTATGTCAAGCCATACAGCTGATTGCACTTTCACTTCGCTTCCATTGCCGTTGCAGTTGCAAGCACAGGGCAGGTGAAGCAAAACAGCTCATTGCACTTTCACTTCACTTCTATTGCCATTAAAGTTTCAAGCACAGAGCAGGACAAACAGCTGAGTGCATTCCGATTTCACTTGCATGCCATTGTAGTTTCAAGCACAGGGATGGCCAAGCCATACAGCTGATTGCACTTTCACTTCATTTCAATTGCCATCGCAGTTTGAAGCACAGGGCAGACCAAGCCAAACAGCTGATTGCACTTTCGCATCACTTCCATGGCCATTGCAGTTTCAAGCACAGGGCAGGCCAATCCAAACAGTTGATTGCACTTTCATTTCACTTCTATTGTCATTACAGTTTCAAGCACAGGGTAGGCCAAGCCAAATGGATGATTGCACTTTCACTTCACTTCCATTGCCATTCTGGTTTCAAGCATAGGGCATATCAAGCCAAAGAGCTGATTGCACTTTCACTTTATTTCCATTGCCATTGCAGATTCAAGCACAGGGCAGGCTAAGTCAAACAGATCATTGCACTTTCACTTCACTTCCATTGTCATTGCAAGCACAGGGCAGGCCAGCATAACAGCTGATTGCACTTACGCATCACTTCTGTAAACAAAAGCCAAAGTCATTGTGTGGTTTAAACGCATCTTTAATAAGCACTTAACAGCACTAGCACAACTGGTCGTCAATACATCCTAGCTGCTCGAACCCAAATGCCGGGTTGGGGTGTTAGTAAGAGTGTTAGTATGGGTGTTGTGAAGGGGTGGGGTTAGTGGTGCTGGCCTGTGTGTGATTGGTTCACATGCACTCAATCTACAACTTCCATTGCCATTGCAGTCTCAAATACAGGGCAGGCCAAGCCAAACAGCTGATTGCACTTCACTTCACTTCCATTGCCATCGCAGTTTCAAATGCAGGTCAAGCCAAAAAACAAAAATTGCGCGTTCACTTCATTTTCATTGCCATTGCCGTTTCAAGCACAGGGCAGGCCAGCTGATTTCACTTTCGCTTCACTTCCATTGCCATGGCAGTTTTGGACACAGGGCAATTTAAGCCCCACAGCTGGTTGCACATTCACTTCACTTTCATTACCATTGCAGTTTCAAATGCAGGTCAGGACAAAAAACAAAAATTGCACTTTCAGTTCACTTCCATCGCCATTGCCGTTTCAAGCACAGGGCAGGCCAAGCCAAACAGCTGATTGCACTTTCACCAACTCCATTGCCATCACATTTTCAAGCTCAGGGCAGGCCAAGGAAAACAGCAGATTACACTTTCACTTCACTTCCATGGCCATTGCAGTTTCAAGCACATGGCAGGCTAAGCCAAACTGCTGATTGCACGTTCACTTCATTTTGATTACCATTGGAGTTTCAAGCACAGGGCAGGCTAAGCAAAAGAGTTGATTGCACTTTCACTTCACTTCCATGGCCATTACCGTTTCAAGCACAGGGCAGACCAAGCCAAACAGCTGATTGCACTTTCACTTAATTTCCATTGCCATTGCAGTTTCAAGCAAAGGGCAGGTGAAGCGAATCAGCTCATTGCACTTTCACTTCACTTCCATTGCCATTGCCGTTTCAAGCACAGAGCAGGACGAATAGCTGATTGCATTTTGATTTCACTTCCATTCCCATTGCAGTTTCAAGCACAAGGCCGGCCAAGCCAAACAGCTGACTGCCCTTTCTCTTCATTTCCATTGCCATTGCAGTTTCAAACACAGGGCAGGCCAAGCCAAACGGCTCATTGAACTTTCACATCATTTCCACTACCATCGCAGTTTCAAGCGCAGGTCAGGCCAACACAGAGTTGATTGCACTTCACTTCACTTCACCATTGCCGTTTCAAGCACAGAGCGGGCCAAGCAGCTGATTGCATTTTCATTTCATTCCATTACAAATGCAATTTCAACACAGGGTAGGTTAAGCTCCACAGCTGATAGCACTTTCATTTCACTTCCATTGTTATTGCAGTTTCAAGCACACGGCAGGCCTACAAACAGCTGATTACACTTTCACTTCACTTCCATGGCCATCGCAGTTTGAAGCACAGGGCAGACCAAGCCAAACAGCTGATTGCACTTTCATTTCACTTCTATTGTCATTACAGTTTCAAGCACAGGGTAGGCCAAGCCAAATGGATGATTGCACTTTCACTTCACTTCCATTGCCATTCTGGTTTCAAGCATAGGGCATATCAAGCCAAAGAGCTGATTGCACTTTCCCTTTATTTCCATTGCCATTGCAGATTCAAGCACAGGGCAGGCTAAGTCAAACAGATCATTGCACTTTCACTTCACTTCCATTGTCATTGCAAGCACAGGGCAGGCCAGCATAACAGCTGATTGCACTTACGCATCACTTCTGTAAACAAAAGCCAAAGTCATTGTGTGGTTTAAACGCATCTTTAATAAGCACTTAACAGCACTAGCACAACTGGTCGTCAATACATCCTAGCTGCTCGAACCCAAATGCCGGGTTGGGGTGTTAGTAAGAGTGTTAGTATGGGTGTTGTGAAGGGGTGGGGTTAGTGGTGCTGGCCTGTGTGTGATTGGTTCACATGCACTCAATCTACAACTTCCATTGCCATTGCAGTCTCAAATACAGGGCAGGCCAAGCCAAACAGCTGATTGCACTTCACTTCACTTCCATTGCCATCGCAGTTTCAAATGCAGGTCAAGCCAAAAAACAAAAATTGCGCGTTCACTTCATTTTCATTGCCATTGCCGTTTCAAGCACAGGGCAGGCCAGCTGATTTCACTTTCGCTTCACTTCCATTGCCATGGCAGTTTTGGACACAGGGCAATTTAAGCCCCACAGCTGGTTGCACATTCACTTCACTTTCATTACCATTGCAGTTTCAAATGCAGGTCAGGACAAAAAACAAAAATTGCACTTTCAGTTCACTTCCATCGCCATTGCCGTTTCAAGCACAGGGCAGGCCAAGCCAAACAGCTGATTGCACTTTCACCAACTCCATTGCCATCACATTTTCAAGCTCATGGCAGGCCAAGGAAAACAGCAGATTACACTTTCACTTCACTTCCATGGCCATTGCAGTTTCAAGCACATGGCAAGCTAAGCCAAACTGCTGATTGCACGTTCACTTCATTTTGATTACCATTGGAGTTTCAAGCACAGGGCAGGCTAAGCAAAAGAGTTGATTGCACTTTCACTTCACTTCCATGGCCATTACCGTTTCAAGCACAGGGCAGACCAAGCCAAACAGCTGATTGCACTTTCACTTAATTTCCATTGCCATTGCAGTTTCAAGCAAAGGGCAGGTGAAGCGAATCAGCTCATTGCACTTTCACTTCACTTCCATTGCCATTGCCGTTTCAAGCACAGAGCAGGACGAATAGCTGATTGCATTTTGATTTCACTTCCATTCCCATTGCAGTTTCAAGCACAAGGCCGGCCAAGCCAAACAGCTGACTGCCCTTTCTCTTCATTTCCATTGCCATTGCAGTTTCAAACACAGGGCAGGCCAAGCCAAACGGCTCATTGAACTTTCACATCATTTCCACTACCATCGCAGTTTCAAGCGCAGGTCAGGCCAACACAGAGTTGATTGCACTTCACTTCACTTCACCATTGCCGTTTCAAGCACAGAGCGGGCCAAGCAGCTGATTGCATTTTCATTTCATTCCATTACAAATGCAATTTCAACACAGGGCAGGTTAAGCTCCACAGCTGATAGCACTTTCATTTCACTTCCATTGTTATTGCAGTTTCAAGCACACGGCAGGCCTACAAACAGCTGATTACACTTTCACTTCACTTCCATTACCATTGCAGTTTCAAGCACAGGGCAGGACAATCCAAACAGCTGATTGCACTTTCAATTCTCTTCCATTGCCATTGAATTTTCAAGCACAGGGCAGGCCATGCCAAACCGCTCATTCCACTTTCACTTCACTTCCATTGCCATTGCGGTATCAAGCACAGGGCAGGCCAAGCCAAACATCTGATTGCATTTTCACATTATTTCCATTGCCATTGCTGTTTCAAGCACAGGGTAGGCTAAGCCTCACAGCTGATAGCATTTTCACTTCACTTCCATTTGAAGCACAGGGCAAGCCAAACAAAAGAGCTGATTGCACTTTCCCTTCACTTCCATTTTCAATCGAATTTTCAAGCACAGGACAGGCCAAGCTAAACAGCTGTTTTCACTTTCACTTTCACTTCCATTGCCATTGCAGTTTCAAGCACATGGCAGGGCATGTCCACTGGCTGAATGCATTTTCACTTCACATCTATTATCATCGCACTTTCAAGCACAGGGCAGGCCAAACCAAACAAGTGATTGCGCACTCACGTCACTTCTATTGCCATTGCATCCTCAAGCACAGGGCAGGCCAACTCAAACAGCTGATTGCACTTTCACTTCACTTCCATTGCCATCGCAGTTTCAAGCACAGGACAGGCCAAGCTAAAGAGCTGATCGCACTTTCACTTCCCTTCCATTGCTATCGCAGTTGCAAGCACGGGCAGGCCAAACTAAACAGCTGATTGCCCTTTCTCTTCATTTCCATTGCCATTGCAGTTTCAAGCACACGGCAGGCCAACAAACAGCTGATTGCACTTCACTTCCATTTCCATTGCAGTTTCAAGCACAGGGCAGGCAAAACGAAATAGCTCATTTCACTTTCACTTCACTTCCATTGCCATTGCAGTTTCAAGCACAGAGCAGGACAAACAGTTTCAAGCACAGGGCCGGTCAAGCCAAACAGCTGATTGCACTTTCCCTTCACATCCATTTCCATCGCATTTCAAGCACAGGTCATGCTAAGCCAAACAGCTGATAGCACTTTCACTTCACATCCATTGCTATCGCAGTTTCAAGCACAGGGCAGGCCAAGCCAAACAGCTCATTGCACTTTCACTTCACTTCCATTGCCATTGCAGTTTCAAGCACATGGCAGGCCAACAAACAGCTGATTGCACTTTCACTTCACTTCCACTGCCATCATAGTTTCAAGCGCAGGTCAGGCCAACAAACAGTTGATTGCACTTCACTTCCATCGCCATTGCCATTTCAAGCACAGGGCAGGCCAAAGAAAACAGCAGATTGCACGTTCACTTCACTTCCATGGCCATTGCCGTTTCAAGCACAGGACAGGCCAAGCCAAACAGCTGATTGCACTTTCACTTTACTTCCATTGCCATTGCAGTTTTAACCACAGGGCAGGCAAAACGAAATAGCTCATTTTACTTTCACTTCACTTCCATTGCCTTTGCAGTTTCAAGCACAGAGCAGGACAAACAGCTGATTGTATTTTGATTTCTCTTGCCATTGCAGTTTCAAGCACAGGGCCCGTCAAGCCAAACAGCCGATTGCCCTTTCGCATCACTTCAATGGCCATTGCAGTTTCAAGCGCTGGGGAGGTCAAGCCAAACAGCTGATTGCACATTTACTACACTTCTATTGCCATTGCAGTTTCAAGCACAGAACAGGGCAAGTCCACCAGCTGATTGCACTTTCACTTCACTACCATTGCCATTCAAAACGTTTAATTTCTGCAACGTTTGTTCCTGAATCAATAAGTCAAAAACAGAATATCAGACTATTCTCACATCACTGTTTGAGGAAGTTCCTTGTGTGCAAACAGCAGTGCTGCCAACTTTCACGCTTTGAGCGTGACACTCACGCATTTCAGCCAATTCTCATGCCCTTCAAGCCAATCCATGCTACATCGTGCGCACCAGACTCCCCAGGCGGCCGGGGAAAGGAAAGGTGTGTGTGTGTCTGTTTCCCTGTGTGTGTCTCCTTGTGTGTGTGTGTGTGTGTGTGCCTCCCTGTGTGTGTGTACGTGTCTCTGTGTGTCTCCCTGTGTATGTGTGTCTCCCTGTGTGTGTGTGTCTCCCTGTGTGTGTGTCTGTGTGTGTGTGTGTGTGTGTGTGTGTCTGTGTGTGTGTGTGTGTGTGTGTGTGTGTGTGTGTGTGTGTGTGTGTGTGTGTGTGTGTGTGTGTGTGTGTGTGTGTGTGTGTGTGTGTGTGTGTGTGTGTGTGTGTGTGTGTGTGTGTGTGTGTGTGTGTGTCTGTCTCCCCGTGTGTCTGTCTGTCTGTCTCCCTGTGTGTGTGTGTGTGTGTCTCTCTGTGTGTGTGTGTGTGTGTGTGTGTGTGTGTGTGTGTGTGTGTGTGTCTGTGTGTGTGTGTGTGTGTGTGTGTGTGTGTGTGTGTCTCCCTGTGTGTGTGTGTCTGTGTGTGTGTGTCTCTGTCTGTCTGTCTCCCTGTGTGTGTGTGTCTCTGTCTCCCTGGCTGTGTGTGTGTCTGTCTCCCTATGTGTGTGTGCCTGTCTCCCTATGTGTGTGTGTCTCTGTCTCCCTGTGTGTGTGTGTCTGTCTCCCTGTGTGTGTGTGTCTGTCTCCCTGTGTGTGTGTGTGTCTTCCTTTGTGTATGTGTCTCCCTGTGCGTCTGTTGTCACATCCTGGCCTGAGAGTCTCACATTTCAGCCAATTCTCACGCTGATAACAGAATTCTCACGCTGTCTTCAGTCCCTGCACATTGTCTTTTTGCGCCACATCACAACGATCTGTGCGGTCTGGGGAAGTGCGTCAATTAGCTGCTGTGAGTGACGTCGCATCTCTTCTCTTCTCTTCTTTCTTGGTTGGATGTGCAGCCGCCAACAACATGAAGCAGCCGGAGATAAAACTAACCAGGTAAATCGGTTGTAAAACATGGGGAGGACCACAATGAGGCCAAACATCTAGGACAGGTTTCGGCAACCTAGGGCACACGGGCTGAATCCGGCCCGTAACACGAAAAACCACGTTTTTTTTCAATTTGTTTTCGCAGGGTCGGGGCAGGCGAGCCAGTCCCTGGGCACGCAGAATGCCAACTTGATCATTATGGACAAATTGGGCCAGCCACGTACATGTTGTATAACTCTGACTCTATGAAGATCTGAATGGGCTTAGAATTACCATTTAAGCAAAATTGCCCCTACTATCTCCGTTTTGATGACTTATGAGGTCGAGTCAGGAAAGGGAACATGTTATTTCTTTTTAGTTTGCTTTAATTTGTTAGTTGATTGTTTGTTGAGTGCCATAATTTCTGAAATGGTCTTAAAGTAAATAGTAAGATTAAACGAGAACTTACCAGTTTGAAGTTTGATCTTTATTTTATGAGGTGGAACGTTGAGGGAATACATGAAGAACCCCGCCAGGACGCATGCATGTCATTCTTCAAAGCAGCGGTGTGAAATCACAGATAACTGTAATGACTGAACATAGTAAGATTAGAGAAGAGATACCAGTTCAGGATATGATCAAGGGTGGGAGCGGAGGGTACGTATTCCCTCAACGTTCCTCCTCGTAAAATAAAGATCAAACTTCAAACTGATAAGTTCTCGTTTAATCTTACTATTTTACTTCGGAGTCACGTGAGTGACTACGTGAAGATTTTAAAGCTCTGTGATTTCATGCCGTGGAACGAGTCCATGCATTACATCTGCGTTGATTATGGGGAGAATAGAGTTAACATCATTAGACATCAATACAATATTGAAACCCAACGGTAAAAATATTAACACCAATTATTGCCCCTATTTATGGGGTAAATTATATTACAAAACTTAAAGTTGTTTCTGCAAATGTTCCAGGTTCAATGACTGGTTTGTTATGAAGTCGTTGGAAAGTTTCCTCCGTTGACCATCCTGCTGTCTTGAGGATTTGGTCCATAGGTACGTCCAACTTCATAGCTGCCAATGTAGCTGCAGCCCTGGTGGAGTGAGATTTAAAATGCTAGTGAGCACTCCAGCCTTTGTTAGGACCTGTTTTAGCCATCTAGTGATGGTCTGGTCTGTCATTGTTTTGAGTGGCTGTTAGTAGCTGATTAAAGTGACATTTCTTCCCTCTGATGATCTTAGTATTCTTCATATATGATAGTAAGTGTGTTACAATACAGAGACGACCATCTGTAGGGTAGGCCCTGAATTCAGATTTTGTTGTTGTTTTTTTTTACGCCTGCTGACCCCTTCTGTATGGCTATTACATTGATGTGAAAAGTTAAATTTCCAGATGAAATAATCATGTTGTCCAACCTTATTTTCTGTAGTGACTGGACCCTTTGTGCCGTGAACAAGGCCATCATCATGACTGTTTTCATAGTCAGTTTCTGTAGGGACAGACCTGTAGCTGAAGACCAGTTTGTTAACATGGTCAGTACAATGTTCCCATCCCATATTTGGGAGTACCTGGTTCTTGGGGATTGATATTAAACTGCCCCTCATGAGTTAGGTTACCAGGGTGTGTCCCAACAGAATGTCGCTCTGTTCCTTGCGACAGGTATGTTGACAGAGCACTTCTGGCGCAGTTGATGGCACTATGACTGAGCCTCTCATCGTAATGGAGGCTTGCCAGGAATTCCAGAACAGATGGGATGTTCATAGATCTGTGTGATGATTATTGTTTGTGACAGTACTCCCATTCTTGATGACACCAAGTACTGATTTAGGTGGGCTGTCCGTGGCCCGCTGAAATAATACCGCATTCGGTTCGTCAGTCCCAGGTGTAGAAGAGGTGCTTTCCACTAAAATTAATAGGTTTATATATAATTGTGACATGGGTAACTCCCCTTGTAGCGGGAAGAATCCGTAAGTTAGGTCTAGGATGGATGGTGATGTATGGTTCTAAAACCATGTTGATGTCACCAGGACCCATGGTTGAGTAGGCCAATCAGGTATTATCAAAATATGAGACACGGAGTCTATAGTTTCTTCCTAAATACCCGACTGATGAGGCTGAGGGATGCATAAATGATCCCCCAAGCAGCGAAGATGCATCTGAACCACTGCCCCAGGTTCTGGTTCCCATGACATAATTTGATAACAGGTAAGAGTATGGATGTGAATAGGTCGTTATCTGGTGTTCCATACCGTGCTGTTCCAGCAATACATATTTTATCCAACATCCATACATTGTTTCTAGTCTTAGCGTGACCTGTTGTCTGCCACTAAATTCAGTTCCCTGGTAAGTTGGTAGCTGATATCCAAATTCTATCTGGATACACTATTGCCAAATAGTGTTGGCCAGATAGTCATATGAGGTTGATACGTTCCTACCCATATGGTTGACATATGCTACCACGGTGGTGTAGTCAAGATGTAGTCTAACATACTGGTGATATAACACAGAACAATATGACTTACTGCCAAGGCATGCACTACCCCCCCAGGTATATATGCCCAGCATTTGTAATGATGCCTCCTGTACATTCCATCTCCCCCCCACAGCTGGAGATGGAATTAGTAGCATCCCAATCCAAGGCACATGAGAGGGGTAACTGTTAATGTTTGGATTGGAACAATGCCTTATGTTATGTCTCCACCATTTTTGTACCATAGTGGTAGCTTCATAGGTCTGTCAGAATGAACCCCCCATAAATTTAGAGTGACGCATGATTGCGCTCAGTAACTTGATTATGTAATGGTCCAATTTATGTGGCTGGAACACAGCCACTAATGCCAATCCTACTACCAGTCTGATGGATAGTGTAGTTTCCTGCAAGCCTCCATAAAGGCTGCAACCTTTTCTTTCGGCAAAGTCACTGACATGAGAACTGAATTAATGGTGAACCCCAGATAATCCATTTTTTGTTGAAGATGTTAATTAGACTTAACTGGATGGATGATAAATCCCAGTTCTTCAAACAATTGTTTTGTGGCTCTTTTGCCAACAATAAATATGTCATCTAGATATGCCATTACCATGAGGTTTAGTTTTTGCAGTAACGCTAGGGCTGGTTTCAAATTTTTTGTGAATAACCTGGGCTGCTGTAAGTCCATAAGGAAGTGTGCTGTCTTGCCAGGCTGACCCATCCAGTTAAATTTTCAATAACATCTGTGGTCACCTCTTATGGGTACTGTATTATAAGCATCTTTTAACATTGATGCTCGCCATGTAGTAGTCTCTGGAAATCAATTGCTTTTGCAGTAACAAAGGTTCCCATCTTGAATGAATATATTGTACAAAGGTATTTAAAGTAGTCAATTGATGATGATGCGGCCACCACCATATTCTTTGATTTTATAAGATATTGGACACGAATTCCTGTGATTCGTGTTGGGTTTGTTCAATTACTTCTTTTTTATATAGCCGCTGTAGTTCAGCATGTGCTTTGGATTTCCCTATGCCTGTGAGCACGAACGTTCGGTTCAGTACATGCTGTACAGGAGGTTATGTTTTTGTATATTCTATGGTATAACCCTGGTCCCTGCATCCATATAATATCGTTTCTCCCCCAACTTTCATGCTTCCTTAATTCTAAAGGAACCAGATCCACCTATCACCACTGTTGTTGGGTTTGTGTTGAAAGGTTTGCGCATTTTCCAGGACGGTCGGTCTAGGCTATGGCCTAAAAGACCGATCTTGGGTGTTCCTGGTTTAGCGCTTGCTCCGATTGCGTTGCCCGGCTGGGGTCCGTAGGGGTTCAGCTTTTATGAGCCCCAGTGATTTTGTCTCTTCATCAAGTTCTTTGACTCGTTTTGGTAAGTCCCCTCCAATATGGTTTGGAGGTTCCAGGTTTACAGAGGCCAGGAAATTTGGGGTCTAAAGCTGGTTGGATAGTACTTCCCCTGATGTTGTTCCACTCATATTGTGATTGGCAGAGTAAAGCCAGTGCATCTAGGTGGTCTAGGGTCATGTTTTGCTCCTTAATGTGCGGGCAAAACGCTGTAATCCCTGTCATTAGGACTTGTAGGACTTTCTGAATTGCTAAGTCCCTGGGTCTAATAGATGCCCCTACATGTTTCCAGATGCACGGGTTTACTCTGGGAACATTTAGCTACTTGCAGTTCCCTGGAGGTAAATGTCATGCCATGGTGTCTGATGGTGCCAGTGCCTGCAGTTGGTTAAATGACATATAGTCAATGCTTACCCCGATTTTCGGCTCCAGGTCTTGGCCAGTTTAGCCTGATTGTCCAGCATGTTTTCTTTCACCCCAGGCATACTGGGCGTATGTTGATCCTTGCCTCCTTCAGGGTCAGACCAGGTGGATCCTCCGTGCTCTCCTCTGATGAGGGAGAAACACTGTGCAGCCCCACAAGGGGTACTGCTGTGGGGCTTATTAGTTGCCCACTGTGGCTTTGCCACTTTGGAGTATTTTCACTCTGCAGCCCCACAAGGGGTACTGCTCCTGCAGCCGGTCCAACCGGCTCCAATGCTCTCGGGCACTGGCCGCTCCCGGCTGCTCTTTATCCTGCAATGCTGCAGCTGCTCCAATCGACCCCGGTGTTCACGGGCACTGGTCGCTCCCGGCAGCTCTTTATCCTGCACGCTGCAGCCGCTACAACCAACCCCGGTGCTCACGGGCACTGGTCGCTCGCGGCTGCTTAATTTCTCCTGCAGCCGCTCAATCCGACCCCCATCTGCACGGGCACTGGTCACTCGCGGCTGCATAGTTTCCCGCTCCCAGCCGTTCAAACCGGCTCCCGTGCGCACGGGCACTGGCCGCTCGCGGTTGCTCCTAAAGCCGCTCAAACCGACCCCCATACACACGGGCACTTGTCGCTTGCGGCTGTTAGTTGCTTACCTCTCCCGACCAGCCGGGGCCGGTGCAATGCGTGTAGCGATATGACACACATGCGTCCTGGCGGGGTTCTTCACGTAGTCCTGGGACTCTCTGCCGCAGAGGGTAGTCGAGGCCAGTTCATTGGCTATATTTAAGAGGGAGTTAGATGTGGCCCTTGTGGCTAAGGGGATCAGAGGGTATGGAGAGAAGGCAGGTACGGGATACTGAGTTGGATGATCAGCCATGATCATATTGAATGGCGGTGCAGGCTCGAAGGGCCGAATGGCCTACTCCTGCACCTAATTTCTATGTTCCTATGTTTCTATGTAGTCAGTCACGTGACTCGGAAGTAAAATTAACTGTTATAAAGCAGTAATAAGTGATTTTTGTCCAAACAATTGGAACGCATAAAATGTTTGCATTATTAGCAGGACCGCATTTCACAAAATTCTCATGCTCTCACGCTGATCACAAAATTTCTCACGCTCAGATATCTGCAGGTGCTGAAAGTTCAAAATAAAGCAAAAATTGTTTTAGAGGTGAGTAAAAACCATGAGGGGAATATCAGGTGAATGCATAGTCTTTTTCCCAGGATATGTGATTTAAGCACTAGAGGAGATTGGTTTAAAGCAGGGCTAACAAACAGCACAAATCCCCTTCCCCCTTCCTCCCTGAGGCACGGCACACACCTCCCACCCTCACCTCCGGCAGCTCTATGTCCGTCGACTGGTCTGTCCACATCACATGGAGTTTTTACCCCGGCCCAGAGCCAGGAGTGGACCGGGTGAGTGCCACCACGGAGCCTACTATGGGGGGGGGGGGGGGAGACCACCCCCTCCCACACCCTCCCCCCTCGTTCGCTACGCTCCCTCGCAATATCTCACTCTCAACTCTCACCCAATGTTGGCAGCCCTGAAACAGTCTGTTATCTTTGCTATTGTGTTCACGACGGAACTGCAGATGCTGGAAAATCAAAGGTACACAAAAGTGCTGGAGAAACTCAGCGGGTGCAGCAGCATCTATGGAGCTGAAGAAGGGTTTCCGCCGGAAATGTTACCTATTTCCTTCGCTCCATAGATGCTGCTGGACATCTGGTAGTTCTAGTCTTCACTGATCTTACTATGTTAATTTCAATTGCTGTTATCTATGATTTCACATCGCTGCTTTGAAGATTGATGGGCATGCTAATGACCGGGGTCTTCTTCACGTAATCCCTCATTGTAATCTTACTATTATCTATATTACTAAAGCTCTGATTCGTGACCGCTTTTGGCACACTGTGCTGCGATTTCGGACAGAACACCGCCACCTACGGCCGTCATTTTTGGCCACCTCGCTCAGAGCCCCCCTCCGCCTTCCGGGTGCGGAGGACTTTTCCCATCGATGAATAATCAGAGAGATAATAATGCTTTTTTTAAAAATCACCATTCTCTCTGCTGCCCCTGCTGGAGGGAGGGGGAGGGATTATAAAACCAGGAAGTGGTGTGCGTCACTCAGACTCTGCAAGATGAATGAAGCCAACGGGTCACAGCTTTCTAAGCTCTGAATAAAACTGAACAAATGTCTACTCAACTGTGAGTCCCCTTAATGTGGTTTGAAAATGAAATATGTTTTGTTTGACGTAAAAAGGCACAGCCTGCAAATGGTTGTTTGGATGCTTTGGCTTGAAGTAGAAAGGCACTATTTACTGCAAATGGTGGCTTGGGTGCTGCATTGAAGTTGAAAGGCACTACTTTCTGCAAATGGTGGCTTGGGTGCTTTGCTTGAATTTGAAAGGCACAACTTACTGCAAATGGTGGCTTGGGTGCTTTGGCTTGAAGTTGAAAGGCACTACTTACTGCAAATGGTAGCTTGCGTGCTTTGACTTGAAGTTGAAGGGCACTACCCAAAACGGGAAAGCAGATTATTATCTAAACGGTGGCCGATTGGGAAAGGGGGAGATGCAGCGAGACCTGGGTGTCATGGTACACCAGTCATTGAAGGTAGGCATGCAGGTGCAGCAGGCAGTAAAGAAAGCGAATGGCATGTTGGCTTTCATAGCAAGAGGATTTGAGTATAGGAGCAGGGAGGTTCTACTGCAGTTGTACAGGGTCTTGGTGAGACCACACCTGGAGTATTGCGTGCAGTTTTGGTCTCCAAATCTGAGGAAGGACATTATTGCCATAGAGGGAGTGCAGAGAAGGTTCACCAGACTGATTCCTGGGATGTCAGGACTGTCTTATGAAGAAAGACTGGATAGACTTGGTTTATACTCTCTAGAATTTAGGAGATTGAGAGGGGATCTTATAGAAACTTACAAAATTCTTAAGGGGTTGGACAGGCTAGATGCAGGAAGATTGTTCCCTATGTTGGGGAAGTCCAGGACAAGGGGTCATAGCTTAAGGATAAGGGGGAAATCCTTTAAAACCGAGATGAGGAGAACTTTTTTCACACAGAGAGTGGTGAATCTCTGGAACTCTCTGCCACAGAGGGTAGTTGAGGTCAGTTCATTGGCTATATTTAAGAGGGAGTTAGATGTGGCCCTTGTGGCCAAGGGGATCAGAGGGTATGGAGAGAAGGCAGGTACGGGATACTGAGTTGGATGATCAGCCATGATCATATTAAATGGCGGTGCAGGCTCGAAGGGCCGAATGGCCTACTCCTGCACCTAATTTCTATGTTTCTATGTTTTACTTACTGCAATGGTGGCGTGGGTGCATTGGCTTGAAGTTGAAAGGCACTACTTATTGTAAATGGTGGCCTGAAGTTGAATGGCACTACTTACTGCAAATTGTGGCATGGGTGCTTTGGCTTCAAGATGAAAGGCACTACTTACTGCAAATGGTGGCTTGGGTGTTTTGGCTTGCATTTGAACAGCACGTCGTACTGCAAATGATGGCTTGGATGCTTTGTCTTGAAGTTGAAAGGCACTACCTACTGCAAATGGTGGTGGGTGCTTTGGCTTGAAGTTTAAAGGCACTAGTTGCTGCAAATTGTGACGGGTGCTTTGGCGAAGTTGAAAGGCACTACTTACTGCAAATGGTGGCTTGGGTGCTTTGGCTTGAAGTTGAAAGGCACTACTTACTGCAATAGTGGCGTGGGTGCATTGGCTTGAAGTTGAAATGCACTACTTATTGCAAATGGTGGCATGAAGTTGAATGGCACTACTTACTGCAAAATGTGGCTTGGGTGCTTTGGCTTGAAGTTCAAAGGCACTACTTACTGCAAATGGTGGCATTAAGTTGAAAGGCACTACTTACTACAAATGGTGGTTTGGGTGCATTGGCCTGAAGTTAAAAGGCACTACTTGCTGCAAATGGTGATTTGGGTGCTTTGGCTTTAAGTTGAAAGGCACTACATACTGCAAATGATGACATGGGTGCATCCGCTTAAAGTTGAAAGGCAATACTTACTGCAAAAGGTGGCATGAATTGAGAGGCACCACTTAGTGAAAATGGTGGCTTGGGTGTTTTGGCTTGAAGGTGAAAGGAACTACTTACTGCAAATGGTGGCTTGGATGCTTAGGCTTGGTTGAAAGGTACTACTTACTGCAAATGGTGGCTTGGGTGCTTTGGCTTGAAATTGAAAGGCACTATTTACTGCAAATGGTGGCTTGGGTGCTTTGGCTTGAAGTTGAAAGGCACTATTTACTGCAAATGGTGGCTTGGGTGCTTTGGCTTGCAGTTGAAAGGCACTGCTTAGTGCAAATTGTGGGTTGGGTACATTGGCTTGAAGTTGAAAGGCACTACTTATGGCAAATGTTGGCATGAAGTTGAATGGCACTACTTACTGCAAATTGTGGCTTGGGTGCTTTTTTTTAAGTTGAAAGGCACTACTTAATGCAAATGGTGGGATGGATGCATTGGCTTGAAGTTGAAGGGCACTACTTACTGCAACTGGTAGCTTGCGTGCTTTTACTTGAAGGTGAAAGGCACTACTTAATGCAAATGGTGGCTTGGGTGCTTTGGCTTGAAATTCAAAGGCACTAGTTACTGCAAATGGTGGCTTGGGTGCTTTGGCTTGAAGTTGAAAGGCACTATTTATTGCAAATGGTGGCCTGAAGTTGAATGGCACTACTTACTGCAAATTGTGGCATGGGTGCTTTGGCTTCAAGTTGAAAGGTACTACTTACTGCAAAAGGTGGCTTCCTTGCATTGGCTTGAAGTTGAAAGGCACTACTTACTGAAAATGGTGGCTTGGGTGTTTTGGCTTGAATTTGAACAGCACGTCGTACTGCAAATGATGGCTTGGGTGCTTTGTCTTGAAGTTGAAAGGCACTACCTACTGCAAATGGTGGCTTGGGTGCTTTGGCTTGAAGTTGAAAGGCACCACTTACTGCAAATCGTGGCTTGGCTGCTTTGGCTGGAAGTTGAAAGGCACTACTTCCTGCAATTGCAGCGTGGGTGCATTGGCTTGAAGTTGAAAGGCACTAGTCATTGCAAATTGTGGCATGAAGTTGAATGGCACTACTTACTGCAAATTGTGGTTTGCGTGCTTTGATTTGAGTTGAAAGGCACAACTTACTGCAAATGGTGGCTTGGGTGCTTTGGCTTGAAGTTGAAAGACACTACTTACTGCAAATGGTGACGGGTGATTTGCTTTGAAGTTGAAAGGCACTACATACTGCAAATGATGGCGTTGTTGCATTGGCTGGAAGTTGAAAGGCACTACTTACTGCAAAAGGTGGCATGAAGTTGAAAGGCAATACTTAGTGCAAATGGTGGCTCGGGTGCTTTGGCTTGAAATTGAAAGGCACTATTTTCTGCAAATGGTGGCTTGGGTGCTGTGGCTTGAAGTTGAAAGGCACTAGTTACTGCAAATGGTAGATTGGGTGCATTGGCTTGAAGTTGATAGGCACTACTTACTGCAAATGGTATCTTGCGTGCTTTGACTTGAAGATGAAAGGCACTAACTGAAAATGGTGGCTAGGGTGCTTTGGCTTGAAGTTGAAAGGCACTACTTACTGCAATGGTGGCGTGAGTGCATTGGCTTGAAGTTGAAAGGCACTACTTATTGCAAATGGTGGCATGATGTTGAATGGCACTACTTACTGCAAATCGTGGCCTGGGTGCTTTGGCTTCAAGTTGAAAGGCACTACTTAATGCAAATGGTGGCTTAGGGGCTTTGGCTTGAAGTTAAAAGGCACTAATGCAAATGCACTTTCTTCCTGTTTGCACTGTATATTGATTTTAGATAAAATGCTAGCACTTACGGCTGTGATTTTTGGTCATCTTATCTGAGTGCTTTGCTTGACGTTGAAAGGCACTGCTTGACGTTGAAAGGCACTACTTACTGCAAATGGTGGCTTAGATGCTTTGGCATGAAATTGAAAGGCACTACTTACTGCAACTGGTGGGTTGGGTGCATTGGATTGAAGTTGAAAGTCACTACTTATTGCAAATGGTGGCATGAAGTTGAAAGGCAATACTTAGCGCAAATGGTACCTTGGGTGCTTTGGCTTGAAGGTTAAAGGCACTACTTATTGCGAATTGTGGCTTGGGTGCTTTGGCTTGAAGTTGAAAGGCACTACTTACTGAAAATGGTGGCTTGGGTGCTTTGGCTTGAATTTGAAAAGCACGTCGTACTGCAAATAATGGCTTGGGTGCTTTGTCTTGAATTTGAAAGGCACTACCTACTGCAAATGGTGGCTTGGGTGCTTTGGCTTGAAGTTGAAAGGCACCACTTACTGCAAATGGTGGCTTCGCTGCTTTGGCTGGAAGTTGAAAGGCACTACTTACTTCAATGGCGGCGTGGGTGCATTGGCTTGAAGTTGAAAGGCATTACTTATTGCAAATTGTGGCATGAAGTTGAATGGCACTACTGACTGCAAATTGTGGTATGCATGCTTTGATCTGAAGTTGAAAGGCACAACTTACTGCAAATGGTGGCTTGGGTGCTTTGGCTTGAAGTTGAAAGACACTACTTACTGCAAATGGCGACGGGTGATTTGCTTTGAAGTTGAAAGGCACTACATACTGCAAATGATGGCATGGGTGCATTGGCTTGTAATTGAAAGGCACTACTTACTGCAAAAGGTGGCATGAAGTTGAAAGGCACTACTTAGTGCAAATGGTGGCTTGGGTGCTTTGGCTTGATATTGAATAGCACTATTTACTGCAAATGATGGCTTGGGTACTTTGGATTGAAGTTGAAAGGCACTAGTAACTGCAAATGGTGGCTTGGGTGCTTTGGCTTGAAGTTGAAAGGCGCTGCTTACTGCAAATCGTGGGTTGGGTACATTGGCTTGAAGTTGAAAGGCACTACTTATTGCAAATGTTGGCATGAAGTTGAATGGCACTACTTACTGCAAATTGTGGCTTGGGTGCTTTTTTTTTAATTGAAAGGCACTACTTACTGCAAATGGTAGCTTGGGTGCTTTGGCTTGAAGTTGAAAGGCACTACTTACTGCAAAATATGCCGGGTGCTTTGGCTTGAAGTTGAAAGGCACTACTTACTTCCAATGGTGGCTTGGGTGCTTTGGCTTGAGGTTGAAAGGCACTACTTACTGCAAATGGTGGCGGGTGCTTTGGCTTTAAGTTGAAAGGCATTACTTACTGAAAATGGTGGCTTGGTTGCTTTGGAAAAGGTGAAAGGCACTACCTACTGCAAAATATGCCTTGGGTGCTTTGGCTTGAAGTTGAAAGGCACTACTTACTACCAATGATGTCTTGGGTGCATTGGCTTGAAGTTGAAAGGAACTACTTACTGCAAATGGTAGCTTGGGTGCTTTGGCTTGAAGTTGCAAGGCTCTACTTACTGCAAATGGTGGCTTGGGTGCTTTGGCATGAATTTGAAAAGCACTACGTACTGCAAATGATTGCTTGGGTGTTTTGGCTTGAAGTTGAAAGGCACTACGTGGCAAATGGTGGCTTGGGTGCTTTGGCTTGATGTTGAAAGGTACTGCTTGATGTTGAAAGGCACTACTTAATGCAAATGGTGGCTTGGGTGCATTGGCTTGAAGTTGAAAGGCACTATTTACTGCAAATGGTAGCTTGCGTGTTTTGGCTTGAAGTTGAAAGGCACTACTTACTTCAAATGGTGGCTTGGGTGCTTTGGCTTGAAGTTGAAAGGCACTATTACTGCAAATGGTGGCTTGGGTGCTTTGGCTTGAAGTTAAAAGGCACTACTGCAAATGCACTTACTTCCTGTTTGCACTGTATATTGATTTTAGATAAAACGCTACCACTTACGGCTGTGATTTTTGGCCATCTTACTCAGTCCCTTCCGCTGAGCAGGTGCATAGAATTCTTCCCATCAAGGAAAAATAAAAGTGTTATTAGTGTTTAAAAAATGGTGAGAATCTCTCTCCTGTCAATCACGCCTTTTTCCGGTGGGAGGGGGAGAGGTTATAGAATCCGGATGTGTGGGTGTGGCTCAGTCTCTGCATGATGGGGGAGGGAGAGGTCTCGACTCTGTCTGAACTGTAAAGCAATAAACACACTGAATGTCTACTGAACTGTGAGTTTGATGTTTTGTGTGGTTTTATGGTGGTTTCACCCTGCATGAAATGGTACGAAGCTGCATTTGAATTTGGTGGCCTTGCACCCTGCTTGAAATGGAATGAAACTGCACTTGAAATTGGTGGCCTTGCACCCTGCTTGAAGTGGTATGAAACTGCACTCGAAGTTGGCGGCCTTGCATCCTGCTTGAACTGGTAAGAAACTGCATTGAATTTGGTGGCCTTGCACCCTGCTTGTAATGGAATTTCAAGGAATAATCATGAGTCAACTGCCAGCCCACCAGCCGTGAGTGAGCTGCCAGCAGATCAGGCTTGAGGGACTGAGCTGCCACCCCAAGAACCCATACCAGCACTCAAGAAAGCCCCCCCACTGGCCACCAATATTTGAATTGGTGGAGAGGTAGAATATTGCGTCGGGGGGCCAGCCCTCCCGTGTGAACATGGGACCCAACGGGTCCCACTTAGTCTAGTATTAGCTGTTTTCCTGAGGCACCATGGTGCAGATGGTTGTGCTAATGGGAGGAGGGGTGGGGGGGGGGGAGAGACTGGTCGGTGTGATGCACTAGGGTGTGGGGGGGCTCGCACTCTGCTCACCCCGCACCTTCTGCTTTCGGCCTCACGCAGTAGAACCCAGTCCCAATCCGGCTTCAGCAGAGGCTTCCGTTCAACTCAGCGGCAGGTCGGGCTGGTCTCCGCAGAAGCAGCCAGCTGCTGACTCTCCTCGAGCCGCTGACTCCCCACGAGTCACTGACTCCCCGCAAGCTGCTCAACACACTGCGCCCCTTCAGCTTTTTATTCTCTGCACCGCCTTATTGACAACGGGTTTCGGAAGGGACTTTTTAAACATTTTTTTAACCTTCATAACTTTTGTACAATTTCACCGATCAGACCAAAACTTATTTGACTTGCAGCAGAGGAGAATGGCGAGTAAGGTGGCGAAAAATCGTAGGGCTATGGGGGATCATTTTTGCGCAAATTTAATTACAACGCAGACTGGAAGTGGTCAAAATGAGAGTTTTAGTAATAGTATAGATGTTCGACGCATATATTGTGGGGCAAAGAGCCAATTCTTGTGCAAGTGTTTACCGAAAAGAGGGTTTCCATGAGAAAGAGTCAAAATCTCTGGTGAACAGGATAATTTTAAATTGAAAAGTAGGATACACAGAGAGACAAGGGCCAGTGATGGATGAGAGGACTACGAAGATTTCAAAATGCAGCAAATGACTTAAAAGTTCACAGGTAGGAATAAAATGAATTTTGAGAGAAATTGTGCATGAAGCGTAAAGCAAAAGATTCCATGGATAATTAAATAGGAAGAGGGTGGCCAAGGTAAGCTTGAGGCCTCTAGAGAACAAATGAGGTGAATTAATAACAGCAAAGAAATAGCAGATATGTTGAATAAATTCTATGCATCAGTGGAAGATATTGCTAATACTCCTAAGGTCTCAGATGGGTAACTTGAAATAACAAAGTAGAACTTGCAAAAATGCAAAGGATAAAATACTGGTGAAACTCAGGCTGAAGGCAGACAAGTTGCCACGAACAAATGGACCATACGCTAAGGTTTTGAAAGAAGTGGTTGCAGAGATAGAGGACCCATTGTTCAAAATATTTTCATGACTCAGTAAACTACAGGAGGATATTAAAGGATGCAAAAACAATGAATGTGGTTCCCTTGTTCAAAAAAAGGAGAAAGGCAGAAGGCAGGGAACACAGACCAGTTATTGTAATTGTTATTATTGGCAAAATAATAAAATCTGCCCGGTGCGGAGGATGCCGTCCTTCAGCTGCTTCCTGGTGAGGACGCGACTATTATTCGAGTCGCGTCCTCGCCCCCCCCCCCCTCCCCCCACAGCGGCCTACCTACCTGGATTAGCGCGGCCTTTCCTGCCGGGATCGACCGGAGCTCCAGCAGCGGCGGGACAGTGCTGAAACATCGCGGGGCTGGTCGATGCCTTACCGGGGGTCGCCGTCTGGAGCCCGGAGTGCTGGACCTGCTGCACCGACATCCTGGAGCTGCGGTTTGCGGAGCTCCCAACGCGGGCGGCGCTGACTAACAACGCGGGGTCCTGTGACTCTGCCCGGCTCGACCTGCGGACTCAGGAGCTGCAGACTCCGGCAGCGGGAGGCGGCTGATCAGGAGGTCCGGGCCGCTGAGGAGGAGGATGCTCACCGTCGGGGTTTGGCAACGGCGTTCCACCAGCCCGGCGTGAGGGCCTGAACATCGGGCCACCCGGGGCGGCGACTGCGGGTGCTCGGAAGGCCCCGACCACGGATGAACACGGAGGGGAGGCTGGCTGGACTATGGTGCCATCCTCACCCTGGTGCCATTTATGTTATGTTGTGTCGTGGACTTTCTGTGTTTGTGCTTTTTTTTAAATTCAATTTCAATTTTATTTTTTAATATGTTTTATTATTTATTTATTATTTTTTTTATTATTTTTATTTTTTTTATGATACGGGAAATTCATTTCGTTGTCTCAAATTGAGACAATGACAATAAATTTGAATACAATACAATACAATACAAAAAATACCAGAGTGAACAAGTGAAAGGAAATAAATAATAATTCAAGAAAGCTAATTATAGGCGGTGCGACTCTCGTCAGCATTGGCCTCTGCAGCCCGTCTGCGTTTTTATTATTTTTTGTCTATGTTTTTATGTAGTTTTTGTTATTTTTTGTTGGGGTGTGTGTGGGGGGGGGGGGATGGGGGGTGGGTGGGAGGGAGGGGGGGGGTAACTTTTAAATCTCTCTCCCTGCACGGGAGACCCGACCTTTCCTTTGTCGAGTTTCCGTTGTCGTTGGGGCTGCAATGAGGAGCGGCCTCCAACAGGAAGACCGGGGGCTCTGGTGCTGACAAGTCCGGAGCGGGTGGAGCGGTGGTGGAGCGCTGCTGCTGCTGCGGCCCGACCTCCGGAGATTCGGAGGCTGCAACTGCGGGTCTGGCGGACGGCGGCACCGGGAGCCCGCGGGTCACTGGTGGGAGACCGCTTTTCAGGGCTCCCGCAACTGCAACTTCTCCCGCCCGAGTTGCGGGGTCGAAGAGCTCCTGGAGCGGGGCCTCACCGCTCCGCCCCGCGCGGCTTGCAATGGCCGCGGGACTCTGCGAGTGCACGCTGGGGGCTCTAACATTAAGACCCGGTGTACGACCTTGCACCACCCGGCGTGGCTTTAATGGCGGGACAATCGCCATCGCCAGCCGGGGGCTTTGACTTTGACTCTGACATCGGGGGGGGGGGAGAGTGCAGTGGAGAGATACGTTTTTTGGCCTTCCATCACAGCGATGTGATGGATGTTTATGTAAATTATGTTGTGTCTTGGGTCTATTTATTTGTAATGTATGGCTGCAGAAACGTCATTTCGTTTGGACCTCAAGGGGTCCAAATGACAAATAAATTGTATTGTATTGTATTGTATTGTATTGTATTATAACGAAACCAAGTCCACACGGTTTTATGAAAGATTTTTAAATTTTTATTTTAATTTCTTTTTATTAGAAGCAATTGTACATGGATAAGACAATCGGCATAACAATTATACAATTATTGTACCGCTTCATTTTTAACCTTAAAACCTAAATTTAAAAAAAATAACAAATTTTAAAAAAGGAAAACAAGGAAAGAAGTAAAAAAAGAATGAAGAGATAAATTAGAAAAGAGCAGGAAAAATATCCCTAAGCTACCAAAACAGTGCAGAAAAAGGAAAAGGAAAAAAGAAAAGAAAAGATGGAGATATACCTCCCCCCCCCCCCCCCCCCCCCCCCTCCCTCACCAATCAAGGCATCGGATTTAAATTTAAATTTGTGTTTAATCATTCTGTTGTTGTAAACATTCAGTAAAGGGTATCCATGTCTTAAGAAATTGACCTGGTTTTTCCGCCAAGACAATCCTAATGTTTTCCAAGTGTAGCATCTCGGACATATCTGTAATCCACATCTTCACTGTGGGGACAGTTGACTGTTTCCAAAATTTAAATATTAATTTTTTCGCAATTATTAGGCCGGAATTGAGGAAACGTCTTTGAAATATCGTTAGCTTAGAGCAGGCCTCTAATATACCTAACATGATCAGTTTTATATCTGGGTCCAATTTAATTTTAAGTATTTTGGAAAAGGTATCAAATATTGCCCTCTAGAAGTTTTGTAACTTTGTACAGGAAGCAAAAGAATGGGTTGTAGTCGCTGGGTTACACAATAAAGCTGGGGAAACTCAGCGGGTGCAGCAGCATCTATGGAGCGAAGGAAATAGGCAACGTTTCGGGCCGAAACTCTTCTTCGGCCCGAAACATTGCCTATTTCCTTCGCTCCATAGATGCTGCTGCACCCACTGAGTTTCCCCAGCTTTTTTGTGTAACCTTCAATTCTCCAGCATCTGCAGTTCCTTCTTAAACACGGGTTGTAGTCGCTTCTTGGAGGAGACATTTATCACAGATAGAAGAGACATTTGTGGTGGGAGGTTGCAACCTTCACGTGGTCCACCCTGTTTCAACAAATGCAATCAACCTGGTATGCACAAACAGAAGATCAAACAGAAGAAGTTGTCTTATAACTTTAGGCTGTGTACGCCACACGCAAGAAGAAGAAGGAGAGACATTTGGGAAGATCTTGTTCAATTTGGACTTTGAATAATAATCTGTGGGAGGCGCTACAGGTCTCTCCATTGCCGAACCAGCACGTCGAGGAACAGCTTCTTTCCGGCGGCTGTCACTCTACTAAACAACGTACCTCGGTGACTGCCAATCACCACCCGCCCCCCGGACACTTATTATTTTTTTTATTCAAATCGTTTGCTATGTCGCTCTTCAAGGGATATGCTAAATGCATTTCGTTGTCTCTGTACTGTACACTGACAATGACAATTAAAATTGAATCTGAATCTGAATCTGAATCTCAGTACAGGTGCACAACCTTTTATCCGAAAGCCTTGGGACCAGACACTTGTCGGATTTCGGACATTTTCGGATTTCAGAATGGAAGATTTTTAGCGTAGATTAGGTAGGTAGCGCGGGCGGCTTGAAAAGTCTGGAGCAGCTGCCTCCTCCCCGGAGACCGGGAGAATCATTGCATAAATGTTAGTCAGTTAGTTTGGAGGGATTTTATGTGGTGGTGGTGGAGTAGGGGTGAAGGGGGAAACTTTAATTCTTAGTCCCCTACCTGGTCGGCGACTCCCAACCTCGCGGAGCTGGGGGCTCCGTCCGGCCGCGGGCGTCGCCGGTTGTAGCTCCGACCCCGGCAACTCTACCCCTGGCTGCGAGGCGCTCCAAATCCAGCGCGGCCCACGGCCGGACGTCCCAGCTCCGGGAATGTCGGGAGTCGGCGGCGTCGCAGCGCTGGGACACCAGCGGGGAGCGGGCAATGCCTTACCGGGTCGCCGTGCGGCAAGCTCCGGAGCGCTGTGGCCGCCGACACACAACATCGCGGAGCGTCGCTGGATTTGGAGCCGCGGAGCTGGGGGCTCCGTCCGGCCGCGTACGGCGCCGGTTGGAGCTCGGACCCCGGCAACTCTACCCCTGGCTGCGCGGCTCCAAATCCAGCGCGGCCCGCGAATGTTGGGAGTCGGCGGCCACAGCGCTCCGGAGCTTGCCGCACGGCGACCCGGTAAGGCATTGCCCGCTCCCCGCTGGTATCCCAGCGCTGCGACGCCGCCGACTCCCGACATTCGCGGAGCTGGGGCGTCCGGCCGCGGGCCTCGCAGCCAGGGGTAGAGTTGCCGGGGTCGGAGCTACAACCGGCGCCGCCCGCTGCCCCACCGGCCACAGCGCTGCGGAGCTTACTGCACGGCGACCCGGTAAGGCATTGACCGCTCCCCGCCTCTCCGACCAGGTAAGGGACTAAGAATTAAAGTTTACCCCTTCACCCCCCTTCACATAAAAGCCCTCCAAACTAACTGACTAACATTTAAGCAATGATTTACAGATGTTTTAGTGTCTCCCGGTCTCCGGGGAGGAGGCAGCCGCTACAGTAGTACAGACCTGGGTTGACCGTGGGTCGTTTTGGGTCAAGTTTGGCGCCAAACGCGAGCTTTGGTGCGCAGACGACATCTGGAAAAAATGGCTGGTTTTCGGAGCTTTTCGGTTTCTGGAACACCGGATAAAAGGTTGTGCACCTGTATTTTAAACTGTATCAGGGAGTGCCTCACATTAAGAGAGCAGTAATGTGTGTATAAAAGGCTTACCTCCCATCTATCCTTTGAGATTAGTAAACCCAATTCATCTTCCCATGCTCGCCTAAGCATTTCAGAAGATGGGATGTGTGCAGTTAAAAGGGTATTGTAAATGTAGGATATTACTTGATTCCTTTCTATTCATGCATTCGTCTAATATATCTGGGCCCATAGAATGACAGTCTTGTGTGTGTGTTTTCACGTAGTCTCGGATTTGAAGATATCTAAAAAAATTACTAGCTTTCAAATGATATTTCTGCTGTAATTCTTCAAACGAGAGGAAAATCCCTTTCTCGTATAGATCTCCCTGCGTTTTGATTCCTGAGTTTATCCATTGTGCAAACGCCTTATCTAAAGTAGACAGTTTAAACAAGGGATTGTTAGCCATTGGTAAAACGAGTGAAAAATTTCTCAGTTTGAAACTTGATTTCAACTGTTTCCAAATTCGTAGGGTGCTATGAATTATCGGATTTTGCTCATACATTGATTTATTCAGATCAAGTCAAGTCAAGTTTATTCGTCACATACACATACGAGATGTGCAGTGAAATGAAAAGTGGCAATGCTCGCGGACTTTGTGCAAAAAAAACCAAACAAACAACCAAACAAACTACAAACATAATGAAACAGAATGACATATTCTTTTACATATTAAATATTGTGGGCGGAAGGAAAAAGGGAAAAAAACAGCAATTTAAAAAAAAGCAGTTGAGTGGTACAGTAAAGTTAGTCCCTGGTGAGATAGGAGTTTACAGTCCTAATGGCCTCTGGGAAGAAACTCCTTCTCAATCTCTCCGTTCTCACTGCATGGCAACGGAGGCGTTTGCCTGACTGTAGCAGCTAGAACAGTCCATTGCCGGGGTGGAAGGGGTCTCCCATAATTTTATTGGCTCTGGAGTTGCACCTCCTGATGTATAGTTCCTGCAGGGGGGCGAGTGAAGTTCCCATGGTGCGTTCGGCTGAACGCACTACTCGCTGCAGAGCCTCCTTGTCCTGGGCAGAGCAATTCCCAAACCAGATTGTAATATTTCCGGACAAGATGCTTTCCACAGCCGCTGAGTAGAAGCACTGGAGGATCCTCGGAGACACTCTGAATTTCCTCAATTGCCTGAGGTGGTAAAGGCGCTGCCTTGCCTTACTCACGAGTGTTGTGGCGTGTGATGTCCATGTCATATCCTCAGAGATGTGGATTCCCAGGTATTTAAAACAGCTCACCCTATCCACAGTGTCCCCATTTATCCTCGATGGAGTGTACGTCCTCGGATGATGTGCCCTCCTAAAGTCGATGATCAGCTCCTTAGTTTATTTGATGTTCAAGAGGAGGCTGTTGTCTTGACACCAGTGCCAGATCAGCCACCTCCTCCCGGTAGGCCTTATCATCGTTGTCTGAGATCAGGCCCACCACCACAGTGTCATCAGCAAACTTGATTATTGAGTTGGAGCTGAACCTAGCCACACAGTCATGTGTGTACAGGGAGTGCAATAGGGGGCTGAGGACGCAACCCTGGGGCGAACATGTGCACAGGGTGAGGGATGTATTGGAGAAAGAAGAATCGCATCTATATTAAAAGGCGAACAGTCTTCCCTCTCCGTTTTTAACCAGTTTACCTGTTGACATGTATTATTCATCCAGTAGATTACATTTTTAATATTAGTCGCCCAATAGTAGAAAAGAAAATTGGGGAGTGCTAATCCACCATTTTCTTTAGGTTGTTTGTGAATTTGTTTGTCATTTGTGAATTCTATGGGTTTTTATAATCCCAAATAAAATTTGTAATAACAGAGTCAAGTTTAAAAAAAAAAAAACTTTTAGGGAGATAAATCGGTATTGATTGAAATTGGTATAGGAGTTGTGGAAGAAAAATCATCTTTATGGCATTTACTCTACCTATAAGGGAAATAGGGAGTGTTTTCCAAAATTGAATAAGGGCATTTAATTTAGTAATTAATGGTGGAAAATTTGCTTAGAATAGAGAGGTATATTTTCTAGTCACATAGACCCTAAGGTATTTAAATTTTGCAGTGACAATTCTAAAGGGCCATTTTTGCAGATGTGAAGGGTCTTGAGCTTTTATTGGCATAATTTCACTTTTATTCCAGTTTATTCTATACCCTGAGATGGAACCACATTGTTCTATAAGGTTTAATATATTTGGGATACTGACTTGAGAGTTGGTAATATATAAAAGTACATTGTCTGCATATAACTAAATCTTGTTATTGGTTTGTTTAGCATTATAACCGTGAATGCCCGGATGTACTCTTATATTTTCTGCTAAGGGTTCTATGGCTAGGGCAAATAGCATTGGTGAAAGAGCACATCCTTGTCTATTACCCCTGGATAATTGAAATTTAGGTGACAGAATTTGATTAGTCAAAATTCTGGCAGTCGGATTGTTAAATGTAACAACTTTATCCATGAGATAAAATTTTCTCCAAGTTGAAAATTTTCTAACACAGTAAAGAGATAGTCACATTCTACTTGATCAAATGCTTTTTCTGCGTCTAAAGAAATAATTGTTAAGTCTTCTTTTATCGTTCTGTGTGAGTACATTATATTAAACAGACGTCTCAAATTATAACGGTTATATGAAAGATAAATCATGTTTGGCAAATCTACAGTTATTCACTGAGGATGTAACAGGGAGAGTTGATGGGGGTCCCTGTAAATGTAATTAGATTTTAGATTTCCAAAAGGCATTTGACAAAGTGCTACATAAAAGGCTGCCGCTGAATTAAAAGCCCCTGGTATTGCTGGAAGTTAGAATGGATTGGAAAATTATCTGTCTGGTAGAAAACAGAGAACTGGAATAAAGCAGACCTTTACAGATCAGAGGGTGATAAACGGTTGCGAACCACAGCGATCAGTTCTTGGCATGCAATTGTCACTATTTACATCAATTGGTTGCATGCTCAGCCTCCTGCTCTATTCACACTATACACATGCCTGTGTAGCCAGTCTATGTTGACACAGTTCGAACTCCATTTCCGAGCTTGCTGAAGACACCACCTTGGATGAATTCAAGATGACAATGAGTCGGAGTATAAGAGGGAGATTGATCAACCGATCAAATGGTGCCAGAATAACCTTTCTCTCAATGTCAGTAAGACCAAGGAACTGATTGTGGACTTCGGAAGAGGAAGGACGAGTATCCACAAACCTGTTTTCATTGACAGGACACTGGTAGAGAGTGCCAAAAGATTCAAATTCGTGGTTGTGCATATCTCTGAAGCCCTGTGCTGGACCCAGCAAATTGATGCAATTGTAAAGAAAGCCCATCAACGCTTTTACTTCCTTAGAAGATTGAGGAGATTTGGTACGTCAGCAAATACTCTCTTGCATGTGTACAGAAGAGAAGATGTTGACTGGTTGCATATTGGACTGGTTCTGTAACCGGAACGCACAGGAATGTTGAAGATTGCAAAAAGTGGTGAAAACTGCCCAGTCCAACACGGGTTCTGAAGTCCCCACCATCGAAGCATTGACAAGAGTCGCTGCCTCAAAAAGGCAGCCAGCATCATCAGACAAACGCCACGCTGACCACAAACTAATCTCACTCCTGGCATCTGGAAGAAGGTACAGTATAGGAGCCTGAAATCTAACGCCCAGGTCCAGGAGCAGCTTCTTCCCTCCAACTATCAGGCTATTAAACAGTACACCCTCCAAAAAGGCTATGAACTACATAGACTTGGGGGCATTATTTTTGACTGCACTATTATTGTTCATTTGTCTGCTTTTTCATATATATACTGAACTTTTTTGTTTGTTTATTTTTGGTTTTACAGAGTACTATGTTTACATACGAGTTGTGTTTCTGCAATTAAGAATTTCATTGTTCCATTTGGGACATATGACAATAAAACTTGACTTTAAGGAAGGAACAGTATTTAAGGTATGCAAATGTGATAATATTACGAAAATAGTTGCAGCGACATGTTCTGATAAGGATACTGTGGATTGAGAGAATGGAAAGACTGGTTACTCCAGTTTAATATCGGCGAAATGCAAGGTCACACACTTGTGTAAGATAAATCAAAAGGCAGATTATTATCTAAGTGGCGAGAAACTGCAAGTGAGTAAATCAGTATTCCTCGTATGTTGCAAAACATACTTGGCTAAAAATGTATGATTATTATTATTAGTACAGAGTGTTGTATGTGTAAAAATTGCACTAGTGCAGTATGTGTTCTAGTGCATGAATGCTAAAAGCTAGTAGGTAGGTCCAAAAAGTAATTCTTGCTTGCTGCAGCACAGCAGAATATTGTAGGCATAAATACAGATCAGTGTGTCCAAATGCCATAGAATATATATATATACACACATAAGTAAACAGATAAAGTGCAATAGGCTGTTATAGTTCAGAGTTTGTTTGAAGTTGTGCTTAATAGTGGTTTGAAGTTGTGTTTAATAGTCTGATGGCTGTGGGGAAGTAGCTGTTCCTGAACCTGGCATTTGCAGATTTCAGGCTCCTGTACCTTCTACCTGATGGCAGCGGAGAGATGAGTGTATGGCCAGGATGGTGAGGGTCCTTGATGATGTTGGCAGCCTTTGTGAGGCAGCGACTGCGATAGATCCCCTCAATGGTAGGGAGATCAGAGCCAGTGGTGGACTGGACAGTGTTTACAACTTTTTGCAGCCTTTTCCGCTCCTGGACGCTCAGGTTGCTGTACCAAGCCATGATGCATGGGTGGATGGAGGAGGGGGGAGGATGGAGGAGGGGAGGAGGATGAGGAGGGGGGAGGGGATGGAGGAGGGGGGGAGGAGGAGGGGGAGGGGGGGAGGATGGAGGAGGGGAGGAGGATGGAGGAGGGGGGGGGGGGGGAGGGGGGGGGGGAGGATGAGGAGGGGGGGGGAGGGGAGGATGGAGGAGGGGGGGAGGGGAGGGAGGATGGAGGAGGGGGTGGAGGAGGATGGAGGAGGGGGGAGGGAGGATGGAGGAGGGGGGGAGGATGGAGGAGGAGGATGGAGGAGGGGGGGAGGATGGAGGAGGAGGGAGGGGGGGAGGATGGAGGAGGGGGGGAGGATGGAGGAGGGGGGAGGATGGAGGAGGGAGGAGGGGGGGGGGAGGATGGAGGGGGGGGAGGAGGAGGGGAGGGGAGGAGGGGGGGAGGAGGGGGGAGGGGGGGGGAGGAGGAGGGAGGAGGGGGAGGAGGATGGAGGATGGGGGAGGATGGGGGGAGGAGGAGGGAGGGGGGGAGGATGGAGGATGGAGGGGGAGGGGGGGAGGATGGGAGGAGGGGGGGAGGGGGGGAGGGAGGGGGGAGGATGGAGGAGGGGGGGGGAGGATGGGGAGGGGGGGGGAGGGGGGGGGGAGGGGGGAGGGGGGGGGGGAGGCGGGGGGGGGGAGGGGGGGGGGGAGGGGGGGGAGGAGGGGGGAGGGGGGGAGGGGAGGGGGGGGGGGGGGGGGGGGGAGGGGGGGGGAGGGGGGGGGGGGGGGGGGGGGGGGGGGGGGGGGGGGGGGGGGAGGGGGGGGGGGGGGGGGGGGGAGGGAGGAGGGGGGAGGATGGAGGAGGGGAGGAGGAGGATGGAGGATGGAGGAGGGGGGGAGGATGGAGGATGGAGGAGGGGGGGGGGGAGGGAGAAGATGGAGGAGGGGGGAAGATGGAGGAGGGGGAGGGGGGAGGGGGAGGGGAGAGAAGATGGAGGAGGGGGAGGAAGGATGGAGGAGGGGGGAGGATGGAGGGGGGAGGATGGAGGGGGGGGGACCTCCCCATGTCGACCTCCTCAGCCGGGGTCGCCATGGCGACGACCTTTCACACGGAAGCTTCCAACTCTATAACGAGTCACATCCGCCGCCGGAGCCCATCGCGTCATGTCCGGTGACGAATGCTCTTGTGTTTGCTCACCGCCAGAGATGGAGGAGAAGGATACGAGGAGCTGAGGAGGGAGCGGCTCGGACGCCACAGAGTTGCCGCTCGCTTTCCCCACTCCCCCGGCCGCCTGCCTGCGCCCATCGACATCGGGAGGTGGCAGTGCCACAGCCCGGATCGCCCGTCCGACCCCAGGCTCCCCGCCGGCCCGGCCCGGCCCCGCCATGAACGGCCTGTCGCTCAGCGAGCTCTGCTGCCTCTTCTGCTGCCCGCCCTGCCCGAGCCGCATCGCCGCCAAACTGGCCTTCCTGCCCCCCGAGCCCACCTACGTGGCGGTGGCCGACGAGACGGGCTCCTCCTGGACCTTGCGCTTCACCGAGCGGGCCGAGTGGCAGTATGGCCAGAGAGAGCTCGATTGCACCGACATCTTCCTCACCCGAACCAGCCGGGGAAACAGGATCGCTTGCATGTTCATCAGATGCTCTCCCACCGCCAGGTACTTTGACCAAGGCTGCAGCAACAGCAAAAAATCATTTCCCCCCCACACACACGCATCGGGTACCATCTTCTAGGGGGACGGGGCAACTGATCACCAGTTGAGAAGGCTGTGAACGTAATGATAACAAAAAGGTTCACGGTCTTAAGATATTTTGTAAGAAGGAACAGGAGATTCATGGTCTTAAGGTTCACGGTCAAAGGTTCACGGTCTTAAGTTTTAATGGTTTGAAACTGGGAGGTAACTGGTAAACCAGTTTGAACATGGAGAGGAAGCTCAGTGTTACAGATAGTGATCTTACTGATCTGATGATGCTTAGCAAGATCAGAGCAAAAGAGTTATCCGCTGTTCTAGTTTAGATATGACGGGTAAGTAAGTTCAGTGTAATAGATAGTCGTTGAATAGGCCTGAGGGTGGGGAACTACATCAGTTTAACAGTAATCAATGTACTGATAGAACCATGGAAATTATCGTGTGTAACAAACAACCTGTGTACATGCCTGCGAGTAAAAGATATGATCATTCTAAAAGATAATGAGTGCACAGGTCTAATGTTACCTGACGGGTAACAAAACGCAATTGGTGGACATTTGGAGTTCTAACCCGTTTACCATTGGATGAAGACTATAGCAAAGGTCAGCTTTGCTCGGTATTTGCTTTATAGTATGTGATTTAGTCAATGGTTAAACACCACATTGATTACTGAGGACCTAAGAAGGGAAGAAGGTATTAGTAATATATTTGATATAATCTGCAGGGATTTGGTTTGATGACGTTGTTTGCGGCAGGCTGGTTTAGTAGTAAGCAAAAATTAACTTTTGATAGAATCTGCAAATTTTTTTTTTGATGGGTGTTTGCAGTGTTTGATTCTTTGTATTTTTTCGGCGCTTATCAAAAAATAGGAATTGATTCAAAGAATCAGATGATTCAAAGATTGTCCATCTGATTGTTCAGAACATATTGGTGGGTTGATACCAACCCATGACAGTAAGTTATCAAAGGAATTTAGGTTTGAGAAATGTACTAATGCATTTTGATATGGAGCATATGAGTCGGGAATATAGAAATATGACCATAAATGGGAAATGTAGATCAGAAGGATTTTGCATGTTTTCAGATCTCTGAATGTAACATGGAAAATCAATAAATTGGTAAATAAAAATGAAGGAAAAAATAGCAAATTCTTTCCTTTATTGAGTGAGACATAAGAGTGCCAGGGTAGTACTTCTATTGTGTAAAACACTTACTCTGTTTCAACTGGAGTACTGCATTAAATGTCCTATGATGTGGTGGATCCAGCGCTGATTTATGGGAAAAGGTTAAATTAAGATCGTTTTGGAGCAGACTAGGTGGTTTAGTAGAAGAGTACATCATTGTGGGAGCTGTATAGTGGATGGAAATTAATAGCTTAGCATGTAATCGTTAAATTATACTTACATATATTATATATACAATTAAATCATTGGTAAAATCATTAGAAGATAATTGAAGGAACACAATCACAGCTTTCTGAGGATTTGGAATACTGCTTGAAATGGTTGAGGGCAGGCCGAGACACAATGCTGGAGTAACGCAGTGGGTTAGGCAGCAACTGGACTGGGTAAGGAGTGGAGAGCAGAAACAGGCACAGGAATTTGCTTTGTTTAAAAATAATTAAATATTATTTTAAGTTTGAGCCAAGAGTTGGGTAGTGGGAGTAAACTGGATGGCAATTAATTTTGGCTGACATGGGATGTCTTACTAGCTCAAATATTACTTTGCCATATATCTGGACTTCTAGTAATCTGGGTGGAACAATGAAGAGAAACGGCAATGTTGAATGGTCCTGACCCAAAACAGCTTGGTAATTTCCTTCCATAGATGCTGCCTGACTTGCTGAGTTTTTCCAGCAGTTTCTTTTTGTGCCATGTCACTTATAGCTAGATTGCAGTTCTACCAATACTAATGTACACATCTTCGTCCAAAGGTTAACACTGATGTAATAGATAACCGAGGTTCAGGACAGGTATGCAGAATATTATCAATATAACACGTTGCTGTTGAACTGATCTAGCATACAGAATTAAATAATGCATCACGCTTGAAAATACATCAGGATTACTCATGAGCTTGCTTATATTGCTGATGTAATCAAACGACAATACTGTGATATCCCCTAGCACAAATGTGATTCATTATATCAATGTCCAAAAAAGTTATAGTGACTGAAAGCATCTAAATGAATATTACGGTTAAGCATTAATTTTAATTGTAATCTTCTGAAGTATGTTATATGATTGCTTGTTGAATATACCTAAACGTATATTCTATATATATACTATCTATTCCAAAAATTGAATTGGGATCTACAAGGTCAGATGGCTAGGTTAAGATAGACCAACATGATGTTTTCTATATCTTTGCTAAAATTCCTTGTGTGTTGTGATTTAGTGGGTCTTGGTGCTTCAGAGGAAAAAAGTTTTTTATGACTAGTTTGATGGGTTTCTCACATATCTTGGCAATTATTCCGTCTAAACATGGCTAATCATTTGTAGAGGAGCAATCGGACCTTGCATGTCCCTGTCCTTTGCACTGCATAAATCTGTTGTTGTCTGAAAGTTATTTTTAGAAAGTGATGACATAAAACAAGTTCACTTCCATTTTAAATCCATACAATACCATGACAATGTGAGGATATGCAGTGTTGGAAGGTTTATAAACATGACTGTCAGGTAATGCCGTCCTCAAGTTGTATTTATTATTGAGTTAGTTATGGTTCTGATTGATTTGTTTGAATGGCAATACTCAGTGATGTTCAGTAAATTAATTTGAAAATGTGCAATATGTGTTCTGAGAAACAAAACCGGGCAGAGTTTGTTAGACTTAATCCAATTCTCAGAATAAAATTATTATGAAGTTACTTTCTGATGGGAAATTAGTACAAATAATCAATTTACAGATAGTTTATTGGTTTGCCTACAAATGGTGCCCTTTGAATGGCCAAAGTTCCTCCATGTTAGGTTCTTGTGTATTAAGATGGAAGCTATCCCAACCCAGCCCCATGATTAAACTATGCTCATTTCATTCAGTCATTGCTTTGAAACATTGTATGGTAATTGAATCAAGCTTTCGTAAATTTAAAAAAAAATCATACAATTGGCATTTAAATGCAGAAAGGGATCTTTTGTGTGTCCATTTATGCTTATTTGAAAATGTTAAATTGATGAATGGACTTGAATGAATTGAGTCAAAGATTTTTTAGTTGGATAGTATCATTGGCAAAAGGTGTTAAACCATTGCTCTTCAGTGATGTTCTTTCAAAGATGTATGTTGTATCAGTTCTCTTGAAACTCAGACATGAGAAAGGCTTCAGCTGGTATCTTCAGCAACAGTCACCATCTTAAATTAATGAAATCAACAATTCCTTAATTTTTTTCCTAAAGGGTAATTCTGTCTTTCCTAGAATGTCCAGGGTTAATCTTTTAAAATGCACAAGATGACTATAAGCAAGATAAACCTGATCAATGGTAAATGTGGCAAAATGACCAGAAATTGGAAAGATTTTAATTTATTTGCATGGTTTAATTGATGGGAATTTCCATTAAATTAAGCATTCCTTAACGTCACCAAACCAAGATAGTTGGTTGTTGACCAACTCTGTACTCGTCAGTGGAGCTGCTGCAGGTATGGTTGCCGGCTTCAAGTTCCAAGGCATCCATATCGCCAGCAACCTGACCTGGTTCCTTCACACTGAGGCGACCGAGGAAGCGCATCAGCATGTATCCTTTCTTGGGTGTCTGAGAAGACTCATCTTAGAACATAGAGCAGTACAGCACAGGAACGGGCCTTTTGGGCCACAATGTTGGTACCCGACATGATAACAGGTTAAACTGTTTTCATCTGCCTGAAAAATTATCCCTATCCCTTTATTCCCTTCACTTCCATGTGCCGATATAAAAGCCTCTTAAACACATCTATTGTATCCGCCTCCACCACCGTCCCTGGTAATGCATTCTCGACCTCATTACTCTGTGTAAAGACTTGCCCTACATATCTCCATTAAACTTTGCCCCTCTCAACGTATACCTATGCCCTTTAGTTTAGTTTTGCGAAACAGGCCCTTCGTCCCACTGAGTCCACACCGACCCACCATCCCCGCATTCTAACGCTATCCTACTACACGAGGGACAATTTACAATTATACCGAGCCAATTAACCTACAAACCTGTAGGTCTTTGGAGTGTGGAGGGAAACTTGAGTTCCTGGAGAAAACTCGAGAAGGTCACAGGGAGAACGTACAAACTCCGTAGAGACAGCACCCATAGTCAGGATGGAACTCTGGTCTCTGGCACTGTAAGACAGCAACTCTGCCGCTGTGCTACCCAAAGTGTTGGACATTTCCACCTATTTACCCTATCTATGCATCATGTGATTTTATATGTATCTAACAAGTCTCCCCTCAACCTCCAAGGCTCCAGAGAAGCAAATCCAAGTCTATCCAACTTCTCTCCAGCTCGAACCCTCTAGTCCAGGCTGCATTCTGGTAAACCTTCCCTGCACCCTTTCCAAACCTTCAATATCTTTCCTGTAACAGGATGAGAAGAACAGCTTGCAATTGTAATGGGGCGAAGAAAACTGCACGCAATGGGCCCATGAGGATTCTCTTGAGCTTCTGCAGATCTGCAACAGAAAGTATTCTGATGGGATATAACTGCCTGGCAACTGACCAAGAGCAGTGGACACACCCCTGTCCATCACAGGCTTGTCTCTTCCCTCCAAATATTCCATCCTCACGGTGTGCTGCCACAGTGAGGTTGGAAGCAATGTCAAGGATGCCTGTCACCCTGGCCAGTTTCCCATTTCTTCCTTTTACCTTCTGGGAGGAGATCCATGAGCTTGAAAGCTTGGATATCCTGACTTAGGAACATCTTCCCTGCTGCTATCTGATTCCTGAACCAACCATCCCATTGACACCCCCCCCTCCCTGCGTATGCTGCCATACACCCTTACTCTTAGCCTCATTCAGTTATTCTGTTATTGTACTTTTTTGCACTATCATATCAGATTAAATAATATGGTAAAAAAACATTGGTTGTGTTCCCACAATGATATTTATAGTTAAAATTAGTTGCATATTCATGCCTAAGGAAGGAAAATGGGAGATTATGTTGAAGTATGATATTATTTATTTATATCACGGCAATAGAAGGTAAGGATAATTTTGGTTATTATTTTGTGTACTTCCCTGCTGCCTTGTGTGGAAGATTAAATGGGGTTTTGGTAGTGGTATATGCTATAATCCATGTGGAATTCTCCATTACATAGCAGGTTATTACATTGTGTTTGTTCCTTTCAATTGTCCGATTCTTTTAAAGAATTTTAAGTTTTTTGCAATAATTTTGAAAGTTTGTCAGATAATAGTTTCAGTGATGCTGTTAGTTATTTGTGATACAATAGACAATAGGTGCAGGAGTAGGCCATTCGGCCCTTTGAGCCAGTACCTCCATTCAACGTGATCATGGCTGATCATCCACAATTAGTACCCCATTCCTGCCTTCTCCCCATATCCCCTGACTGCTATCTTTAAGAGCTCTATCTAACTCTCTCTTGAAAGCATCCAGAGAACCGCCTTCTGCGGCAGAGAATTCCACAGACTCACAACTCTCTGTGTGAAAACGTTTTTCCTCATCTCTGTTCTAAATGGCTTGCGCCTTATTCTTTAATGGTGGCCCCTGGTTCTTGGCTCCCCCAACATCGGGAACATGTTTCCTGCCTCTAGTGTGTTCAAACCCTTAATAATCTTATGTTTCAATATGATATCCTCTCATCCTTCTAAATTCCAGAGTATACAAGCCCAGCCGCTCCATTCTATCAAATATGACAGACCTTCCATCCTTGGAATTAACCCAGTGAACCTACGCTGCACTCCCTCAATTGCAAGTGTCCTTCCTCAAATTTGGAGACCAAAACGGCATGCAATACTCCAGGTGTGGTCTCACTAGGGCCCTGTACAACTGCAGAAAGACCTCTTTGCTCCAATACTTAACTTCTTTATTTATGAAGGCCAACATGCCATTCTTCACTGCCTGCTGTACCTGCATGCTTACTTTCAGTGACTGGACACCTAGATCCCGTTGTACTTCCCCTTTTCCCAGTTTGACACCATTTAGATAATAATCTGCTTTCCTGTTTTTGCCACCAAAGTGTATAACCTCACATTTAAAGTGGATAACCACATTAAACTGCATCTGCCATGCATCTGCCATGCTTCTCTGTACTGTACACTGACAATGACAATTAAAATTGAATCTGAATCTGCCCACTTACACAACCTGTCCAAGTCACCCTGCATCCTCATAGCATCTTCTTCACAGTTCACACTGCCACCCAGCTTTGTGTCATCTGCTGCAAATTTGATAATGTTACTTTTTATCCCGTCATCTAGATCATTAATGTATATGATAAATAGCTGCGGTCCCAGCACCGAGCCTTGTGGTACCCCACTAATCACTGCCTGCCATTCTGAAAAGGACCCGTTAATCCCAACTCTTTGTTTACTGTCTGCCAATCAATTTTTTATCCATGTCAGCACCCTACCCCCAATACCATGTGCTCTAATTTTGCCCACTAATCTGCTATGTGGAACCTTTATCAAACGTTTTCTGAACGTCCAGGTACACTACATCCATTGGCTCTCCCTTGTCCATTTTCCTAGTTACATCCTCAAAAAATTCCAGAGGATTAATCGAGCATGATTTCCCCTTCGAAAATCCGTGCTGACTCGGACCGATCCTGATACTGCTATCCAAATGTGCCGCTATTTCATCTTTTATAATTGACTCCAGCATCTTCCCCACCACCAATGTCAGGCTAACTGATCTATGACTCCTTGTTTTCTCTCACCCGTCTTTCTTAAAAAGTGGGATAACATTAGCTACCCTCCAATCCACAGGAACTGATCCCGAATCTATAGAACATTGGAAAATGATCACCAATGCGTCCGTGATTTACAGAGCCACTTCCTTAAGTACCCTCAGATGCAGACCATCAAGCCCTGGGGATTCATCAGTCTTCAATCCAATCAATCTGACCAACACCATTTTGTGCATAATGTTCATTTCCTTCAGTTCCACCGTCACCCTGGATCCTCTGGCCACTACTACATCAGGGAGATTGTTTACGTCCTAAGTGAAGACGGATCCAAAGTACCTGTTCAACTCCTCTGCCATTTCCTTGTTCCCCATAATAATTTCACCTTTTTCATCCTCCTTTATATTCTTGGCTAGCTTACCTTTGTACCTCATCTTTTCTCCCTGTATTGCCTTTTTAATTATCTTGGGTTGCTCTTTAAAAGTTACCCAATCCTCTGGCTTCATGCTCATCTTTGCTATGTTATACTTCTCTTTTATGTTTTATACTGTCCCTGACTTCCCTTGTCAGTCACGGTTGTTCCTTACTCCCCTTGGAATCTTTCTTCCTCTTTGGAATACCTCAATGTTACTAAATATTGTTTTTCTTTTTCAGTGCATTTAAAATCGAGCTATTTTGAAACGCTTTACAAAATGAATGGTCTTTATTTGGCATTTGTGGCTCCTATGTCTTGTAAACAGCAATGTAGTAGAGAACCAGTTAATTTGTTCTCCGGGGACAAATGTTAGCTGGAATACAGGAATAACTCCCATGTGAATTATTATAGTGGGATGGAAATGAAACTGCCTAAGTGTATATTTTGTGTTGCTGTCATTCTGCTGCATCGGATGGCAATTTTGCTTGGAGATTTGAGTCTTTCTCTTTTGTCAAGTGACGTTCACACCATTGCTCGCGACATCTGAGAATAAGACTGTGCTGGGGAAGGTCACAAATAGATGTGTGGAAGCTTTGAGCAGAACTTCACTGTCAGTTGAGAGGCGTCAACATAACTTTCGGCAGTTATGCTAGATCATCCCATGAAATAGTGCCAAGTTTGGGAATTATGTACATGTGACAAAGTCTATGGCAAAGTTATTTCGCCCTTTATCTATTTGAGGCAGTGAATTCCACAGATTCACAAATCTCTGGGTGAAATGCCCACGCTGAACGTGATTCAAAGTTAGACTAATCTCCTCCGCCTGCATGTGAATCCATATCGCTCCTTTCCCTACCTGTCCATGTGCCAATTCAAACGCCACTATCGTATCTGCCTCCACCACCCCTGGCAGCTTGTTCCAGGCACCCACCACTCTGTGTGGGAAAAAACAGACGCCCCGCACTTCTCCTGTAAACTTTGCCCATCTAAGAACTACGCCTTCTCGTCTTTGATATTTCCATTCGAGGATTTCCACCCTGAATAAGACAAAACAAAATGTCAATTTTCCATTCACATTTCAACCATGCTATTGGAGGCTGAAGGAGAGTAATATTTTCCTTAATGTTTCATAATTATTAATGTTATATCTTGTCCTTTGGCGTTATGCCCTGGATGTTAAGATTAATACTGTGATTGAGTTAGTGGAACAGATTCTGATTTTGCTGGTTGTGATATAAATCTTAGTGATTCGATCTTATGACTGCAATAATGGTACAACGTTTGCCTCTACGCCATTCTTGTAGCCATGAAACCTACAGCAGCTTCAGAAATATGTGCAGGTGCAATACCACGTGGAAATGAGAAGTGGCCGTCAAGCTTCATGGTCTTCCATAAGGAACATCCTTATACATAACTGTAATACATGGGCAAGACCTACACAATGAATGGTAGGGCTCTGTGGAGTGTTGCAGTGCTGAGGGATCTAGGAATGAATGAATGAATAAGTTTATTGGCCAAGTATTCACATACAAGGAATTTGCCTTGGTACTCCGCCCGCAAGTGACAACGACATACATTGACATAGGAATGCGGCACTTGTTCCTTGAAAATGACGTCAGAGGTAGATAGTGTTTAAGAAGGAACTGCAGATGCTGGAAAAATTGAAGGTAGATAAAAATGCTAAAGGATGTTGCTGATTTTTATAGATCTAATGGTTGCGAGTGGCACAAAGTAGTCTGTTTCAAGAGATTGGTCTAATATGAATGAAGTGTATACCGTCATGAAATGAAGCATTCCTGGAGATTTTCAGTTTCCATTTCTCACAGAAGTTCGATAATAATTGATTAGCCCAATAATGTTAAACAAGCTCTCTGCAGAGCAGGTAATTGGAGATTAAGGCAAATCCAGTGAAGGTAGCGGTATGGATTACTTCCTGTATCTCAACAATCAACTCAAATGTGACATTGAAATATGGATACAGAGTATTTATTCACAACACTGCATCAGCCAATGAGTTGGTGATAGGGCAGGGTGTGTGTCTGGTAGCAGCCCAATGAATAGAAAGCTCAGTTATTTTTCCGAAGAACCAGCAACATCTCGTGACAAAAGTGGAGTGATCCATTAGAAATTATGGTGGGAATGAGTGGGTTAACATATGATGAGGGTTTGATGGCCTCTACGCGCTGGAGTTTAGAACAATGGGGGGGGGGGGGGGGGGGGACAATTGAAACTTACTGAATAGAGAAAGGCCTGGATAGAGTGGATGTGGAGAGGATGTTTCCACTCATGAGAGAGTCTGGAACCAGGGGGTCACAGCCTCAGAATTAAAGGACATTCCTTTAGAAATGAGATGAGGAAGAATTTCTTTAGTCAAAGGGTGGTGAATCTGGAATCCATTGTCTCAGAAGGCTATGGAGACTCAGTGGATATTTTTAAGGCAGAGATAGATAGACTATTGATTACTGTGAGCATCGGGTTATGGGAGAAGGTAGGAGAATGGGGTTAAGAGGGAAAGATAGATCAGCCATGTTTGAATGGCAGAGCAGACTTGATGGGCCAAATGGCCTAATTATGAACCTATCATTTATGAACCTACAAATAATATGCATGAAATGAATCTTCGACATTAACAGCAGCATGCACCTCACATTTGAAGGATCTGGAACTTGCACTATCTGGCTTCAGCATTGCAACTGGATACAGCCTTTGCACGTAGATTGATTACATGAGTGAAGCCACAGAGGGCAGTTGATGTTTGTGCCAAACAGATGGCTTTCATGTTGGAAGAAAAGGAAGTTACTTTATTTCAAGGATGGAAATTTGCAAAGCTGTCTTAATGAGTGGGGCAACCTTGACTGTGTCTATTTCTGAATCTATACTTTAAAAAAAAAATCCAAAACAACAGTATCCAGAGGGTGAGAAGCTGTAAATCTATTTTTAAGAGCTCTCCTCTTACTTTCTTGCTGAATGTTATCTAAGAGTTGCAGAGAGTCATGCACCTCTTGTATGGAGATGAAGAATGTTAAGATTAGCTAGGGCTTTATTAGATCATACGATATAGGAGCAGAATTAGACCATTCATCCCATTGAGTCTACTCCACCATTCAATTATGGTTGTTATCTGTCTCTCAGCCCCACTCTCCCAGTAACCTTGACACACTTAAAGCCATGATACACGATACGGGTTCATTCCAAGAACTCTCCCGAGTTAAAAAAAACCTCAAACTCGTGGTAAGCACAGAGAATGAACGTAGTGGGTACTTTGGAGCTCAGGGACGTCTCTTAGCACTAACGGCAGGTACTCGAGAAGACTCGCTAACGGCAGGTAGGCACGGGAAGACTTGTGAAGATTTTTCAACATGGTGAAAAATGTCCACGAGAGCCCTGAGTACCGACGAGTGGCCATTACCGTAAATCTCCGAGTTCAAATCAGGGCAAACTCGGGAGAACGTTTGGAATGAACTCGTACTGTGGGACAGGGCTTTTACTAATCAATAAGCAGTCAACCTCGAGGCTTTGATGGATCTCCTGAATGCTGGATTAGGCTAAAGGTGTCATATGGCATACTTCTGTTCCTACTTGGTAGGTTCTTTTGCATTGAGTACAGTACCCTGGATCGGATTATGATCTCAAATTTGCTGGTATTTCAGAAACACTTTTCTCTGAAGCAGTGAAGACACTGTTGTAATTTCTTTTTCACAGTAGTAGATTAAAAATGCAGAGTAATCTTTTTAGTAAAATATTAAGGGTTCATTGCCCTGCAGGAAAATATGATTAGTTGAAGACAGAAGGAAACGGATAGTGGTGGAGGGGTACCTCTTCAACTAGAGGCCAGTGATGTTCTTCGAGGATCGGTGATGTGCACGTATATGGATTAAGAAGTAAAAAAGGTCTAATAAGTTTGCAGGTGACATAAAAATTGGGGTGAGGAAGGTTGTCAAATAATAGGGCAGGATATAGATCAGAAGGAAATTTAGGTAGAGAAATGGCAGATTGGGTTTAATGTACGCAAGTATTAGATCATAGAGTAATACAGCACAGAAACAGAGTCTTCAGCCCAACTTGCCCATGTCAACCACGACGCCATCTACACTCTTCCTACCTGCCCATCCCTTGAAACATTTCCTATCCATGTACCGGTCCATATTATTCCATATACCCACCAATGCTTCATTTTGGGATGTCAAATGCACATGGAACGTCGACAGTAAATGGCAGGAACATTGATGCTCAGGGGGATCTTGAGGTACAAGTCAATAGCAACACAAGTAAATAGGGTGGTAAAGAAAAAGGCAGGCTTGCCATCAATTGGGGCCTTTTGCGTAAAAATTGGCATGTCGTGTTTTAGCTTTGTGGGAGTTTGGTTAGGCGGCGTTTGGAGCAGGCACGTGCCGTCAGGGTAGGTAAGGAAGGCAGTGCCTACCCTGACTAAAATTATAAAAAGGTAATCATTAAATATAAATAGTAAAGATTTCCTATTAATTTACTAAATTCAGTATTTATTATTAAATGGTTATGATTTTAATAATGGATCTTAGGTAAGCATAATTCTCACGTGCCTTTCATCCGCAGTACGCATAATACAAGTAACTATGTTCAACTCGCGTGCTGTGGACGCTGCCTCAAGCCTTCACTTACAACGGGTAATAAAGGCAGCTTAAATCCTGGCTTTGCACTGTGGATTGGGCAAGGTGCTGCTCATGCGCACAGGAGAGGAGATCAATCCTCACGGCACGTGCCTGGTTTGGAGTATGGTGTGTAAATATGGTTGCCCTATTACAGAACGAATGTGGAGGCTTTGGAAAGGGTGCAGAGGAGATTTACCACAATGCTGCCTGGATTAGAGTATTGGTTATAACGAGAGGTTGGACAAACTTAGATTATTGTCCCTGGAGCATCAGCTGAGTGGAGATATTGGTTTATAAAATTAAGAGGCATAGGATGGGGGAAACGCAACTTTTTCCACAAGCCAGAAATGTCAAGGCGAGGACAGGGCGTACCTTTAAGGTAAGCTTGGCAAAGTTAAACGAGATGGGTGGAATACATTTCTGGTTGAAGCTGATACAACAATAGCATTTAAAAGGATTATACGATACGATAAAACTTTATTCATCCATCGAGGGAAATTGGTCTGCCAACAGTCAATACACACAAAGCACACAAAAACTTGAAATTAAAAGTGCAAGAGAAAAGAACAAGCGACTGTTGGCAGGCTACCGTGTGCACAGCGCCTAAACGGGAACAAACCGGTACAAACAACAAACGAAGGCCTATCCCCTGGGCAGTGGATTCTAAAAGTAAAGTGCCCTCCCCCACACCGGGTGCACCATTGTTCTCGGTGGTCCCCCCACGCCAGGTCCCCATTGTCTTCCCCGTCCCCTCCTCAGGTTCCACCACCACCGAGGTTCCCATTGCCGCCGAGGTTGGTGTCGAGGCCCAAGCTGCCGCCGAGTGTCCCTCTGCCGCCTCCGAGGCCCCCATTGCAGTGGCCGCTGAGGCTCCTTCGAACCAGACAGGCCTAGCCGCCCGACTTTTCCGCAGTCCCCTGAGAGGCCTATGGGGCGAGTCAGGCCTATCAGAGTGCATTCCGGTCCGCACCACGGTTGTTTGGCGGGTGGACTGGCTCCCCGAGACACCATGTTAAATAGGTACATGGATATGGAGAGATATGGATGATGTGCAAGCAGAGGAGATTAGTTTCATCTGGCATTACGTTTGGCATGATATTGTGGGCTGAAGGGCCTGTTACTGTGCTGTAATGTTTTATGTTCTAGAAGAGGTTTACAAGGATTATAGTGTGGATAAAGAAGAAAGTAAGGTTGGACAAACCTGGATTGTTTTTTTTCTAGGCTACTGGATGCCAAGGGACAATCAGAAAGAAGTTTGTAATATGATGAAAGGCATCTATACGGTAGACAGTCAGTCATTCTTCTTTGGTTGGAAAGATCAAATAAGGGCGGGGGCGAAATATTTAAAGGAGATGTGCGGCGCATATAATTTTTTTTAAAGTGTAGTAGTTGCCTGGAACTCGCTATTAGAAGATTTGGTAGAAGCAGATATGATATCAGAGGCGTTTAGACAAGCACATGAACAGACAGGTTCCCCTATTGACTGCCAACGCAATAATTCATATTTGTGTTTTGAATTAATTGATGGAATTACTTTTGGTCTGAAGTCAGAATTTAGCTCTAAATCTGGAGAAAACCTTGGAATAAAGACAAATATAGATGCTGCTCACTAGTTGCCTGCTTAGTAAATATGTGTTTAAGAAGGAACTGCAGATGCTGTAAAATCGAAGGTACACAAAAATGCTGGAGAATCTCAGCGGGTGCAACAGCATCTATGGAGCGAAGGAAATGGGCAACATTGCACCCGCTGAGTTTCTCCAGCATTTTTGTGTACCTAGGAAATATGTGAGTTCTGATTTTTAAAGTAGCAACGTTACAAAATTTTGAGATTTTTAAAATCAAGTCTGCAATTTATCCCTTCAGATAAAGCATAAAAAGAAGTTTAATTTGACACCAAATTCACTCTCATATCTTCAGTATTACAAATGTTATGGCCATTTTCATACTCTGAAATTAGCATCTTGACTTAACTCAAAATCTGTGATCGAGGACAGTCAAAAGCCCATAACATTCTTAAAAATTAAGAGAACGGAATGAAATTTTCAGTTATTATAGATTGAAGCATTCTGAAACAAATATGAAACAATATTACTTGGATGACCTGAAATTAAAGCATATAATTAGTTATTTACCTAATTGTAGCTAATTACAAAATTCAATTACCAGATCTAAACATCTATCCATTTCTTAAGTAAAGGTTAACATTTTTAAATAGCCTAAGTGTCCAAATAACATTAGCACAAGAATTCACAATATAACATGATTTTTAAATCTCATTGTCATGAATTTATAGGCCAAATGGAAGGAATTTAATGTTTAATTCCCGTAAATTAACGGGCATTTAAATCATCTTGTGAGTGTGTTTTTGTGGAACGCGATCGATTGGAATGTTGCGGTTGCAGTGAACTTGAACCCCAGATCGGCAGGAAAAACACGGCCGGTTCGTATGGGGCCAAAATCACATTTTCGCCAATGAAATTTGGATTGAAGTCATCCTAAGAAGCAAGTTTATATGTAAAATAAATTACTTGCCTTGTGTTTTGTCCCCTACATGAGATCCGTCCCGTTGTAGGCGTTAGAGGTAGCTTTTTATTTTACTCCGGGGATTAAATTGTCCCGCGATTTAAACAAATAAACTTACGGTAACGGCAGTCGGAACGATTTTTCTGCAGCAGCTGAACAGCCTGATATAGTTCGACTCCGCAGGCAGGAGAAAACGGCATTTTAATCCCGACCACCCCCCCCCCCCCTCAAAGGCGCTAAAGTCGTGCACACGGCCAGTGGCAGAACTGCAGCGCTGCTGAAGGTGAGTATTGTAACATCGCTATGTAAAAGGCTGAATTTGGTAGGTGTGGACTTGATGTTTCCCTGGTTTGGATGTCTGAAACTATAGTCAACAGTTTTGCAAGGAAATGCCTCTGAGGTAAAAAATCAACCTTGTTCGAAGTAAGTGGCAGTGTAGGAATGAGGATCTCAATGGCCTCATCCTGCTTTTGTTTCTTGTGTTCTTATAACTGTTCAATTTCTGATTAATTTCCTGATTTTAAAAAAAAAGTTGTTAAAATGTAATCATACTGCTAAAGGATCTGTTGATTTTCATAGTTGGGCTTGGAGTTACTATGAATTTGAATGAAGATAGACCCAAAATACTGGAGTAACTCAGCGGTCTGGCAGCATCTCATAAGAAAAGAAATAGATGATGTTTCGGGTCGAGACGCTTCTTCAGACTGAGAGTCAGGGGAGAGGGGAACTATAGGTATGAAAACGTTCAGAACAAATCAGAGCCGGCACCAATGACCAAGGAAATGTGGAGCATAAAATGGTCCTTGTTGGCTGTGGAAGACGTGGTCATGAAGGCAGATATGGATGCAAAACGTGGAACTAGCAGGGTGACTAGGGTGGGGGAGGGGTGAAGAGAGGAAATGCAAGGGTTACTTGAAATTGGAGAAATCAATATTCATACTGCTGGGTTGTAAATTGCTTACGTGAAATATGAGGTGCTATTCCTCCAATTTTTAAATACCTTTAAATACAGTTGAACTGCTTTCCCTGAGATTTAATCCAAAGAGCAGCTTGAATTGAAGTTTTACTGTTCGTAAAGTAAACGCAACATTTTTTTTTTAAAGAGCCCCTGAATTGTGAACAGAACAATGCTGGGCTCTGACTAATTTCCTTTTGTTTCCGGAATGATTTATTTAAGATGGTAGTTATTCTCTCTGCCTGGCTCTCTCTCCTGTTCTGAAGAGTTTTTGGTGATGTTTGATCCTGGAGATAAGCAGCCCAACTGGGAAACTATTGCTATGGTAACGGGCTCAAAGCAACCTGAGACAATTCATGTTAAGGCAGCACCCCCTCAATTTGATGACTCAAGCATTTAATTTTCAATGTCGCCCCCTTAACCTGTTCCCACGCATGCACTACTCTTAAAGCTCTCCTCCCAGCATTACGAGAAGATGCACAAATGGAATTCTGCTCTGTGATTAATGGTGCTACCATTAAGTTGTACCGTCTTGGTGGGTTGAGTCATTTCGTGCTGGAAAGGGGTGAACAATGGGGTTGCCAGAATATCAGCATCTGAAATTCTGCTTTTATCTTCTGGGTTTTAACAATGGTGAGAATTGCTTAGAAACATAGAAACATAGAAATTAGGTGCAGGAGTAGGCCATTCGGCCCTTCGAGCCTGCACCGCCATTCAATATGATCATGGCTGATCATCCAACTCGGTATCCCGTACCTGCCTTCTCTCCATACCCTCTGATTCCCCTTAGCCACAAGGGCCACATCTAACTCCCTCTTAAATATAGCCAATGAACTGGCCTCAACTACCCTCTGTGGCAGAGAGTCCCAGAGATTCACCACTCTCTGTGTGAAAAAAGTTCTTCTCATCTCGGTTTTAAAGGATTTCCCCCTTATCCTTAAGCTGTGACCCCTTGTCCTGGAAACCAATGCTTGATTTGTCTTGGTTCATTAGCTGACATGACAATGCCAGGGGTCCCATTGAATTGATAGTTGGCAGCATCAGAGATTGCTAAAGGGCAAATTGTCTGTAGAGATCTTCAATCTTTGTGCGCAGCTTTCTGTGAAGTTATTGAATGCTGCTATTCCTGCTGACTGTAAAGGGCCTGTCCCATTATACGAGTTTACCCAAGAGCTCTCCCGAGTTTAAAAAAAAAAGCAAACTTGTGGTAAGTACGTAGCGGGTACGTCGGAGCTCGGGACGTCTCTTAGTGGCTCGTAACGCTAACGATAGTTACTGGGGAAACGCGGTAAGCTTGTGAAATGTTTTCAACATGTTGTTAAATGTTCACGAGAGCCCCGAGTACCTACGAGTGGCTATTGCCTTAATTCTCCGAATTCGAATCAGAGGAAACTCGGGAGAACTCTTGAATTAGCTCATACAGTGGAACAGGCCCTTTACCAATGCAACTCCTCTGCTCCAATTATAATGGGGGGGGGGGGGGGGGGGGGGGAGAGATGACTGGCTATTCTGAAACTCAATCCACCAGTAAATTAGTTCACTGCCCCTCATTGTTCCCATTAGATACTTTTTATTTGCAGGTTGATTTCAAATTTGATTTGAAGATCTGTTCCAAATGTGTTTTTTTTGGTGTATAAGCAATGCTCCAGTTTGAACTGTGGTCCAATGCTGTGATGGGCGTAGTTTTATTCTTAATCATTGATATTCCTATCTGCAGTAATCATTTTCTGTCTTATTATATGCAGTCCTTTTATTTTCAGTGTAAATTGCAAGTAATTTTGTTTCATTTCCCCAGGCCTGCTGAGGACATGCTGTTAATAACCACATTGCGAGAGTCTTTTGCAAAATAGAGAATGTATGGATGAAGGCTAGATAGTAGATTCTATAATTGCTACATCGATTCACATGGACAAGTGTTATACACTCCATACACACCAATTAGATTTGGAAATGGAGCTAATAGCACAAAGAGTCCTAGTCATACAGCGTAGAGACAGGCCCTCTGGCCCAACTTGCTTACACCGACTAGCATATTCCAATGAATCTAATTCCACCAGGCTGCGTTTGGCCCGTATGCCTCTAAACCTATCCTATCCATGTACTTGTCTAAATATTTCTTAATCATTGTGATAGTACCTGCCTCAATTACCTCTTCTGTTCCATAAACCTACCACCCTTTGTGTTAAAAAAATAAAATGGAATTTAATAGGAACCCAAGTTATCCCTTGGGTTCCTATCAAATCTTTTCCCCCCTCACTTTAAACCTATATCCTTTGGTTCTCAATTCCCCTCTTTTGGGCAAGAGAGACTGCGTTTACTCGATCTATTGCATGACTTTGCACACCTCGATTGATACCACTCATCCTCCTGCACTCCAAGGATTAGAGACCTAGCCTGCTCAACCTCCCCCTATAGCTCAGCCCCTATTGTCTTGGCAACATCCTCCTAAATCATCTCTGCACCCTTTCCGCTTGACAAGATCTTTCCAACAACATGGTGCCAAAAACTGCACACAATACTCTATTGGTGGCCTCATCAACATCTAACATAACTGCAACATGACAACACAACTCTATGCTCAATACTCTGACTGATGAAGGCCAATATGTCGAAAGCCACCTTGACCACCATTGATTGCTATCCACAATGCCACCTTCAGTGTCATCTGCAAACTTGCTAATCATGGCTTATAAGTTCTCATCCAAATCATTGATATAGATGACGAACAGCAATCTATACCGAACCCTGAGGCACACCACTAGTTACAGGCCCCCAGTCCAAAAAATAGCCTTCCACCATTCTGCCTCCTTTCATGAAGCCACCTCTCCCATGGGATCTAACCTTCCAGAGTGGCCTACCATGCAGAACCTTATCAAATACTTTGGTGAAATCCATATATGCAACATCGACAGCTCCTTCTGGTCACATCTTCCAAAAACCCCCCCAATGTTTTAGATCGAACTTTTGGCCAGAGTTTGAAAAGCAAGTTATGGAAAAGGGAAGAAAAAGAAATGTTTGTGAAGGCGTGGAAACCAAATAGTAGTGGTGCCTGCTAAATGAAGTTAGGAGAAAACATGTTAATTGCTGTTTGTCTAGACATCAGTGGGAGTTGAGGGAGATGAATAGAAATAGGAATAATGGGGGAAAATGTTAGAGCTACAGTTTAGCTTATTGTCACACGTACCGAGGTACAGTGAAAAGGCTTTTGTTACGCGCTATCCACTGAGCAGAAAGACAATACGTGATTACAATCGATCCATTTACAGTGTATAGCGTTGGGTGCAAGGTAAAGCCTGCAAAGTCCAATCAAGGATAGTCCGAGGGTCACCAAAGAGATAGATAGTAGTTCAGCACTACTCTCTGCTGATGGTAGGATATTCAGTTGCCCGTTAAACTGCTGTGAAGAAATTGTCCCTGATTCTGGAGGTGTGCGTTTTCACACTTCTATACCTTTTGTCTAATGGGGCAGAGTGCAACTTGTTCTTGATCATGCTGCTGGCCTTGCCGAGGGCGTGAGATATAAATCAAAGATCTTAGAGCAGAGTAAGATCGTTCACTCCACAAAAAAGCCGTAGTAGCTGATGGGTAATCGTTAGCGACATTGCCGTAACCGGCTTCTGTCATGGCGGCGTCATCTATAAGTGGAGCGTATTGCTCAACTATAATTGCATGGTTCTTCGTAAATGCAGCAGTTCCACATTTTAATTATTTTTTTTAAATGTATATGCGCTCTAACAATAGTAAAAAAGACTGCGGTAATTGAAATTATCGGAATTACTATGGAGGCACCTCTGCGATTCCTCTCATGAACATTACATTCCCCCCCCCCCCCCCCCCCCATCTGAAAATTTTATCTGGGGCTTTAGACTGAGCTAATCGTCCAGAGGGTTGATGGATTTTCTTTGCTAAAGGATTAACTGCGACCCTAACAAAACCTCAAATCCTCTGTACGCTGGATCAGACATCTCAGGGCAGTTATTCGATCTTCACGATGCTGTAGCGTAATGTCAAGGGTAGACACAAAATGCTGGAGTAACTCAACGGGTCAGAAAAAGGGTCTCGACCCAAAACATCGCCTGTTCCTTTTCTCCAGAGATGCTGTCTGACCCGCTGAGTTGCTCCAGCTTTTTGTGTCTATCTTCGGGTTAAACCAGCATCTGCAATTCCTTCCCACACCTTAATGTCAATATGTTTCCGAATTTATTGAGTGCAACGTTATCTTTTCCCATTTTTTGGAATCAAAGCTTCATAGCGTGTGATTACTAAATTGCAGACAATTTTGCCAAATTCCAGGCTACCATCGTGTTGTGAACTTATGATTGTACTCTATGCCTGTCCAATCCATGTACCTGTCTAAATGTTTCTTAAAAGTTACGATATGTAAAAAGGTTGCCGACACCTGGACTAAACCTGTCCCGCCAGCCTTTGTGTTCATATATATATATTTGTGGGATTACTGAATGGCGGAAGTCACGCTCCATTGCGTACTGCACGTCAGTCCATTGGATTTTGCAGGAGTGGACCATCTTGCTCCGCTCTATGATCTTTGGTTTAATTGGAGTCAATAGAAGGAAGGTGGTTTGTGTGATGGTCTGGGCTGTGTCCAGCTGAATTAACTGAAATTTTAAGCTATGGAACAGTGAAGTTGATCGGAATCCAAATTGAAGGAGAGAGACTGATGTACCCAGGAGTTCAAGCAGCATCTGTGAAATGAAAACACACAATTGTGTTAACATTGGTGCTTTATGGCATTATCAAAATAGGCTAGTTCTGACATAAACTGAAGAGGCAGTTAATTTTAAATAGTTGAATCTTGAGGATTGTAATGTGTCTAGTTGGTAGACGTGATGTCATTCCTCAAACTGGCCATGGAACCGGCAAAAGACAAATATTAGAATGGGAAGCGGGCAATAATTCCTAATTGGATCATCTTGTGGCGGCTCCTAAGGGTCGTCCCATTATACTGCCGAACCCCTCGGCACAGGAGTGGTGCAGTCCGGAGGCGGTCCTTAGCCGGAGGGTATAAAAGGCAGGGTTTGGGTGCCATCTTCCCCTGGTTTCGTCTTCCCCTGAACCGGGAGGAAATAAAGTATAGTGCTTCTCAAACTGCGGACTACTTGCCTCATTCTGAGACCCACGCACTACATTGGTGACCCCCGACGCTCCATTGGCATCATGATGGAGACCGAACAAAGCCCTACCTCCTCACACGCCAGCCCGACCCTGTCTCTGGACGCGGTCTCCGTAAAACTGCCCAGCTTCTGGACCACACGGCCGCTCATCTGGTTCCAGCAGGCGGAGGCCCAGTTCAACCTGCGGGGCATCACGGTCGGAAGCGGGCAATAATTCCTAATTGGATCATCTTTTCAATCCCCAATTTCATAAGAACACTTGCTTTAGTACAGACAGGGCTCTCACTTAACTTTTTTTCCCTGTTGCCAGCTGGGCAACCTCGGCAGCTTTTTAGGTTGTCAAATGACAGTTTAGGTGGTCATTTAAGACGGCTTGCATGACGCGTGCGATAAGTGCTCGGACGAAGTGCGTATTTACCAGTTGGAATTATGGTCAATGAAGCATTCACATATTATTTCTGCTTCAAATAAAGTCACATGCTAAACATATTCACCAATCAAGACATGATATATAACCACAATGACATGCAGCAATTATAATACAGTATCTGAACTCTTTTTACATGTTGCAATTAATGTGATTTCTATTATCTCTTTCCACTTCCAAACAAAAATCTGGTTGGATTATACAGCGTATGATCAACCTTGGTGAGATCAAGTGCAGGCTTGGCGATCGCTTCGCATAAAACCTCCACTCAGTTCGCAATAACCAACCCGAACCCCCGGTGGCTCAGCACTTCAACTCCCCCTCCCATTCCATATCCGACCATTCTGTCCTGGGCCTCCTCCAGAGTGTGGAGGAACAGCACCTCATATTTTTCTTGGATAGTTTACACCCCAGTGGTATGAACATTGGCTCCAATTTCAAGTAGTCCTTGCTTTCTCCCTCCTTCCCCTCCCATTCACAACTTTCCCACAGCCTACTGTCTCCGTCTCTTCCTTTCTTTTATCTGCTATCTGCCCGTCCCACCCCTCCCGACATCAGACTGAAGAAGAGTCTCGACCCAAAACGTCGCCCATTCCTTCGCTCCATCGATGCTGCCTCACCCGCTGATTTTCTTCAGCTTTGTCTACCAACTGGATCCCACCACTGACCACATCTTCCCATCTCCTCCCCTGTCGGCTTTCTGCAGAGACCGATCCCTCAGTAACTCCCTGGTCAATTCGTCCCTTCCCACCCAAACCACCCCCTCTCCTGGCACTTTCCCTTGCAACTGCAGGAAATGCTACACTTGTCGCTTTACCTCCCCCATTGACTCCATTCAAGAACCCAAGCAGCCTTTCCGGGTGCGGCAGAGGTTCTCCTGCACCTCCTCCAACCTCATCTATTGCATCTGCTGCTCTAGGTGTCAGCTGCCCTACATCGGTGAAACCAAGCGTAGGCTTGGCGATCGCTTCGCCCAACACCTCCACTCGGTTCGCAATAACCAACCTGATCTCCCGGTGGCTCAGCACTTCAACTCTCCCTCCCATTCCGAATCCAACCTTTCTGTCCTGGGCCTCCTCCATGACCAGAGTGAGGCCCACCGTAAATTGGAGGAGCAGCGCCTCATATTTCGCTTGGGTAGTTTACACCCCAGCGGTATGAACATTGACCTCCAATTTCAGGTAGTCCCTGCTTTCTCCTCGGCTTCCCAGGTCTCCCTCAGCCCACTGCCTCTGCCTCTTCCTTTTTTCTTCCCGCACTGAATCTGATACTGACATCAGTCTGAAGAAGGGTTTCGCCCCGAAACATTGCCTATTTCCTTCGTTCCATAGATGCTGCTGCACCCGCTGAGTTTCTCCAGCACTTTTGACTACCCACAGCTGATGATGTGCTGGCCGTGGTTGCGCGCATGTGCAGGGGGTGGATATACAGGCCGTGGCAGTGCACATGTGTAAGGCGGCCTGCCGTGCTGAGCGGAGACCCGAGAGCCGGACACGTATGATGGGCGGAGATGGAGCGTGACAGAGAGAGATATAGAGAGGGGGCCCGCTCAGAATTAAATGATAGGTGTCCCGGGTGCTTGCCAAGCCGAGCAAAATGGCATGGCTTTTAGGTTGCCCGGCAGGACTGTAGATTGACATTGGCACCCGGGCAACCGCTAATTTGGAGCCCTGACAGATAGGGAAGCCAGTGTTCTTCCTCCTAGGAGTTAAAATGTCAAATACTAGAGGCCATTGCTACAAGAAGAAAGCGAGAAAGTTTAAAGGAGATGTGCTGACAAATTTTGTTTACAGGGAGTGGTAGGCGCCTGGTGGTAGTGGTGCAAGAAATCCAATAATGGCGATTGAGAGGCATTTAGCAAGCACATGAACACAGTGATGGAGGGTACATGTCACGTGCAAGCAGATCAGATTGATTTATCTTGGCATTATGTTCAGTACAGACATCATATACACATTTTTTGAAGGTACATAAACATGTTTTTTTCTAGTTTGTTGCGCAGTAAGCTTCTAGAGAAACCGGTTAATTCTGCTAATTCTATTTGTGGTTATTATTTCTAAATGTTTCCCACCACTGAAGTTAAACTGACAAACAGCACCTCGTATTTCGGTTGGGCAGCTTACTCCCCAGCGGTATGAATATTGACTTCTCTAACTTCAAGTAACCCTTGCTTTCCCCCTCTCCCTCCCTTCCCCTTTCCAAGTTCTCCGACCAATCTGACTTCCTGATTACATTTTATCTCTGCTTTATTGTTACATTCTCATAGCTAACAATGATGTATTCTACATTGTTCTTGATATCCACCCCTTTGATCTCGTTCTCACACCTTACTCTTCCTTATCTCTGTATCTCCCCTTCCCCCTGACTCTGTCTGAAGAAGGGTCTCGATCCGAAACGTCACCCGTTCCTTCTCTCCAGAGATGCTGTCTGTCCTGCTGAGTTACTCCAGCATTTTGTGTCTATCTTCGGTTTAAACCAGCATCTGCACTTTCTTTTTTAACAACCACGTAACATGCATCAATCTTTGTCCTTGGGCACTAACTCCATATCTGATTTAGTTTTGTTTATTGTCATGTGTATTGAGGTACAGTGAAAAGCTTTTGCCTGCTAACCAGTCAGCGAACAGACAATACATAATTACATTCGAGCCATTTACAGTGTGTATATATACTTGATAAGGGAATGACGTTTAGTGCAAGGTAAAGTCTGGTCAGAGATGGTCTGAGGGTCACCAACGAGATAGATAATAGTTCAGGACTGCCCTCTAGTTGTGGTAAGATGATTCAATTGCCTGATAACATCTGGGAAGAAATTGTCTCTGAATCTGGAGGTGTGCATTTTCACACTTTAGCCCGAAGGGAAAAGAGGGAGTGGTCAGGGTGCAACTCGTCCTTGATTATGCTGCTGGCCTTGTCGAGGCAGCGTGAGGTAAAAATGGAGTCAATGGAAGGTTGGTTTGTGTGATGGTCTGGGCTGCGCTACTGGTACTGGTCTACACTTAATTTGGAAGATCCCGATTATAGGGAGTCATACAGCACGTAAACTGGTCCTTCGGCCCAACTCGTCCATGTCGACCACGATGCTCCATCTGCAATTTGTATCATTCCTTCAGCAATCTGGGATGTATCCCATTTGGACTGATAAATGTATCCACTATGTACAGATTGCTATAATGCTTGCAAAAATCAACCATTTTGTCTGGATTTCTAATTACAGGTGCACAACCTTTTATCTGAAAGCCTTGGGACCAGACACTTTTCGTAATTCAGAATTTTTCGGCTTTCGGAATGGAAGATTTTTAGCGTAGATTTTAACGGCTGGCGCAGTGGTAGTGCTCGGCTCATATCCGCAAGGTCGCGAGTTTGCGCCTCGATCCCGGCAGTTACTCGATCGCGAGTTTGAGTCTTCAATATAGTTTTTTTCTTGCAGAATAGGAGAGAATAGGGAGGGTTAGGCTGGGATCATTCTCTGCGAGATGATCCTATCTCTGTATCTTATAATTGTAAGGAGCAGAAACTGCCACATTGATTCATGCCATGTGCATTTTTAATAACAGTCTCTAACCTGAAATGATTAGTTTATCTGTTTCTTGTCAGTTAACCATTCCTTTACCATGGTAATGTATGTATTCCAATCCAATGAGCTTTGATAGAGGCAAGGTTACTGAGCAGTAAAACCTTTGAACATAGGAAACCCCAAAAGAGCCTCCTAAGCCATTTTAAGTACATTGAACTAATTCCAGAAATAGCAGTCAAGTGAAAACATTTTGTTACTCTGCAGTTCAAATTTAATGTCCTCGCAAAGCTAATTAATAGTTTCATCTGCTGAATACCCAAATTAGCATGAAAATTACAATATCTCTGATTTAACCGTGTGCACGTTATTACATTGAATCCTTCTGAGCATTGAGCTGGATTATGTTGGCCCCAGCCCACGTCTTTCATTTATCAGGTGAACAGCTCCCCCAGCGCTCGGCAGGTCCTTCTGCCAGCATCCATTAGACCACAGGTATTGAATTGGCAAAAACTTGCAGGCAAACCCATTTCCTTTGATGGAAATATCAAATATTAGTGGGCATAGCTTCAATGGAAGAGGGACAGAGTTTAAAGATGATGTACAAGACAAGTCTTTACACTTGAGATGATGAGTGCCTGGAACATGCTGCTGGAGGTGGTGGTGGAGACAGATTAAACAGTGGTATTTAAGAGACCTTTGGATAGGCACATAGATGTCGGGAATGGAAGGAGATGGGTTATGTTCAGGCAGAAAGGGTTAGCCTTGGCATCTTGTTCGGCACCAGCATTGTGGGCCAAAGGTGCTATTCCTGAGGTGCTATGTTCTACAAAATTCCTAATAGCTTTCTAACTGCTTGTGCTCTTTCCATTGTTCCAAAATGTCTGATGTTCCAAAATCTCCAGGGATGTTGCCTAACTTGCTAAGTCACTCCAAAGATATACAGGTATGTAGGTTAATTGGCTTGGTGTATGTGTAAAATTGTCCCTAGTGTGTGTAGGATTGTGTTAATGTGCAGGGATCGCTGATTGGTGCGGACTTGGTGGGCTGAAGGGCCTGTTACTGTGCTGTATCTCTAAACTAAACTCTAGCACTTTGTGACTAAACCGTTGATCATTCATTTTTTTAGTGTGGTTCTGAAACACATCCCTTTCAAATGAGTAGTGTTATGTTAGATGTGCCAGTCACAAAGGGGCAAGATGTGAAGCATATCCAGTCCTCCAGCTCAAGAGCTTAAGATCCCGTCACTGAATTCTGCATTGGGTATCATGGAACTCAATAGTAAGTCTCATGGTTGCTTAAACCTACCTGATCTCCTGGTTGCTAAACACTTTAACAGTCACTCCAATTCCCACACTGACCTTTCTGTGCTGGGCCTCCACTGTCAGAGTGAGGCCCAGCACAAATTGGAGGAACAGCACCTCATATTTCACTTGGGCAGCTTACCCCCCAGCGGTATGAACATAGACTTCTCTGACTTCAAGTAACCCTTGCTTTTCCTCTCTCTCCATCCCTCCCCAGTTCTCTGACCAGTCTGACTGCCTCCGAGTACAGTTTATCTCTGCTTTGTTGTTACATTCTCCCAGTTAACAATGATCTATTCTACATTCCCTTTGATCGCATTCCCCTTGTCCTGTTTTCACACCTTACACTTCCTTATCTCCCACTCCCAGTCTGAAGAAGTATCTCCACCCAAAATGTCACCCATTCCTTCTCACCAGAGATACTGCATGTCCCCTCCAGCATTTTGTCTATAAGAAGGAAACCAACTTGATGATGATGAAACTTTATTGTCACCTGCACCTAAGTACAGTGAAATTTGTAATTTTTGCATACAATCCAGTAAAATCATACTATAGATAAGCACAATCATAAATAAGTACAAAAGTGCAATGATAGTAATATAATAGTTGACTTCACCAAAAGCACACAAAGCGTCACCACTTTTTATGGTGTGCACACAGTTTTAAGGTTCTTAAGAGTGCACTCTTATCTTGGCCTTGAAGGTCCGTTGTCATAGTGGCACCTATCCTCTCCTCCTGACCATCACCCTTTATCCAGCATTCATCGCTGACTCCACCCAGGTTCCCGGTTGTCAAGATTAAGCAGGAGACGAGCCTCAAACGACTCCAGGGGGGGTTCCTGGTCCCGCGGCGGGCGATTCATGCCTGCTGTTGAGGTAAGGCCGCAGCTCGCCGGGAGCTTTAAGGGCACTGCAATGTGTGAGGGCATAAGTCCATGATGTGCTGCTATATGACCTGTAGCTGCCCAATGATCCTCCATGGAACTGCTGACCCTCAGGCCAATGTGTTTTTGCATCCATTTGAAAGGTTATTTCCTCAATAGATTTTATCCTGTTTAATAGTGAGGGAAATGTGTGTAATAAATACAACATTATTTGTATATTTGTACATAATGAGGCAAAGGACATCAGCAGAGGTGGGTTGGCCTGTTATGTGGTTTGGTCTGTACTACTGCAGACAAAGCTTTCCCGATACCAAAGATTAAAATCTGTCAGTTGCCGTTTATAGTTTTTTGGACTATATTCATCTTCAATGTTAGGGCAGTTGTAGAATTGGGATAGACAGTTGTGACATCTGTGAGTTGTTCATTTGCTGCTGTTTTATAAAGCTGCCCTGCAGCCTAAACCCAATTCAGAATGGGATGGATAAATTAACAGATTTGTGTTTAGTTAGGTCATGTTTAATTGGCAGTAATTGCTTCTTGTTTGAGACCTATTAAGTTCTAAACCTCATCTACTTATGGTGCCTTTAGGCAGAGGAACAGTACCAGGGCTCTGCCTAAAAAGGATATCCCTCTGTATCTGTTAATTCATGCAGGAGCAGGGGTATGAATTGATGGCCAATCTACGCATCCAAGGTGATTGGAGCTTAATGCAACTTACACAGCAATACTCTGTCAAGGAACAGATGGAGAAAATGTGAAGCTGCTGCAGATAATGACAAGAGGATCCTAGCACCAACCACCATGGGTGAGTCTGCGGAAATACTGGTACCTTATGTTGGCTGTGCATTATTTGCTTTCTTCCACTTGCCCACATTGTGTGGGTCATGAGACAAGTGCATCGTTTCAACAAAAATATGCTGAACGAATGTAGTTTAATGTTTGCAAGGGAGTTCTGGAACAAGTTTGGGTGGAAACACGCTGTGGGCCGAATGGCCTATTCCCAGGCTGTACTGTTCTCTTATGTTACATAGGAGAGATTAGAGCTCTGATGAATAGCTCTGGGAACTGTATTTTTCTGTCAGAATAAACTCAAAGTTAGGGGTGACCCCAAATTGTTGAGAACAAAATTTCTCTGGAAAGATAATTTTCTTTTTGGGGGGAAAAAATTGCAACAATGACTTAACTTGCAATTATGCCATCACGATCTGTTACACCAATGTTAAGTTGACAACGCAGTGAGATACTCGTGCAGCAATACTTTTCATCAATGTATCGTAGAAATTATCAAAATAGAGCCCACGTAATCACTGATAGCGGTGACAATTGTGCCTGGAGACATACATTGAATGCATCGGAACAATAAATCTTTCTCCAAAGTACTAGGACCTTTTACAAGTAGAGTTAAATATGTCAGGTCAGGGGGAGTTTCCCCAGCCACGGGTACCATGTAACCCCGCGCTACCTGCTCTGTGATCAGGAAGTCGGCGACTAAACCGTCTCCCCCACCTGGTTTGCTAGGTGAGGAGTGGGCTGTGGCCCTCCAGCAGAACCAAAAACAAGACCTGTCAAAGTGTGGATGAACACTTCGCTAGACGTTGCGATCACTGTCATACATAGCATTCATTATAAGGCTTGTTGATGTTTTCGAAGATGATGATGATAAATAAGAAGGCCTCGCCTCTCATCGGATTTGTGATACTGATTACTGTAAATCTGGGAGGAATGGATTAGGGCTCGTGTTAGTTTACTGTTTACCAAAAATATAATGTAGGCTTGGGCTATGCTAAATTATAGATTTGGCACGTGAAGAGGCGAGAAAGCCGAGATTGAGCTGAGGTATCAGCTGTCTTAATGAGTATCGTTTAAAAGTTGGGAAACATTGAAGTGTCATTCTGGTAATGTCTACAGTGGGGCTGTGCATGGTTTAATGAATTAATATGTGACTGATTACTTTGTATCGTAGCCATCTGTACAAAATTTGATTCCATTGCTACATTACTTTCTCTCCAAACCTGGTATTGAAATAAACTCCTGAGACATGAAGAGAATCACAGGCAATGTCCTCAAATCATTGCAGGATAATAATTCTGATTAAAATAATCATTACATTCCCAATTGTAAGGGGTTTGTTGCGAAGTCGCTTTAAATCCTGGCATGTTGCGTCATTACTGTTTGTTGCGAGTCTTGCGGGAATGCAGTGGGGATTTCAAGATCTTGTGCTTAGAATTAATCTGACAGGGTTATTGATGTTTCTAACAGTAGATCAGTCATTGGTTCCTTTTAATTGGCGATAAATGATTGCCTTTTCACTTGATGTCACATTGTTAAAGAGCAGTTGTACGTTCCACTCGAGTTTTATGGCCTGCATGAATTTAAAATGAATTCAAAATCCACTATACCATTGCTTTTCATCCTGCATACATTGTTTTGTGCTGACCATCACATATTGCACTGACAGTTGCAGTAATTAAATAAATATTTGCGTATAATGAATCCATCTTAATGAATAGATGTGTGGCAGCCCATTCAGCATCTTGTGTAACCTGTGACGTGATTGGGTGCAGCACAAGTGCACAACAGCATTTGTCTCTGTGCTTATGCCTCCAAAATGTGACAGGACACTTCAGATTAATCAATGTGCCTGCATCACTAAACTGCTGGGTAACAAGTGCCATAAAATTCCTCTACTGTCTTCCTGTTCATTGCTCATAATTACCTCTTTTCTCTTAAATTGTCCTACAATGCCCTCCCCAACCCTTTAAAAAAACGTACTGACTCGCCCCGTCCTTGAAAACTGCCATCTATCTGCAAATTCCATTCGTTCACGAATCCCTGATGCCTTGATATGCCAACTCGTTTCCTTTTCAAATCGCATATGGAATGCATCGACAAAGTTTTCTACTTTCAAGTTTTGTTTTGAGATACAGCTGTGAAACAGGCCCTTTGGCCCCTGTAATCAGTGCCAACCAGTGATCACCCTGTATACTAACACTACTGACAATTTTTACAATTTTACCAAGCCAATTAACCTATAACCTATAACCCCGTCTTTGGCGTGTGGAAGGAAACCGGAGCTCCCGGAGAAAGCATTTGCAGTTCACTGGGAGACCGTACAAAATCCATACAGCCAGCACCCGTGGACAGGATCGAACCTGAGTCTCTGGCGCTCTAAGGCATGCACTCTACCGTTAAGCCTCCGTGCCACCCTACTATAGTGACAAAATGTCCTTTATCAATGCTACACATCCCATGTGATTCAATAAAAACAATAGATGTTAGAAATAAAGACACAAAATGCTGGAGTAACGCAGTGAGTTAGGCAACATCTATGAAGGTGATATTTTGGATCAGGACCCTTATTCAGACTGAAGAAAGGTCTTGACCTTTGTCCATGTTCTCTGGAGATGCTGTTAATCCGGCATTTTTATTTGGTAAATCAGCATCTGCAGTTCCTTTATTACCTAAGTGGTAATACTTGGTTACGTAGCATTGATGGAGAAAAACAGTTAAAGTTTTGGGCCAATTCTTTGATAAAGGGATGTAATTAACCCGTCTTCAGCTTTTTTTCATGATTGGTCATGTTATCTTCTCTATCCCCATTCATTTCTTGAAGCCTTTGACATTGTATTGATCTAAAACTCTGTAGCTTATTTCCCAGCACCATATCACCTATCATGAATGTAGATCAGCATCCAGCCCAAAAAGGCTTCTTTTAAAAATTCATAGCATTTTTTCAAATCCTTTTGGAGGTCTCTTCTTCATCATTCTGTGCATCATTCTGAAAGATCCACCATTTTTATACATACCTGATTTTAATTGCTTCACTTCTAAACTCTGGGATTCCCTCCTTGAACTCCCATGTTGCTTCTATATTCCTTCGCTCCGTAGATGCTGCTGCACCCGCTGAGTTTCTCCAGCTTTTTTGTGTAACCTTTGCTTCTATATTAATTCTGTTGTCTTAAATGTTTAGTCAAAGCTGGAGTAACTCAGCAGGTCAGGCAGCTTCTCTAGTGAAAACAAATAGGTGTTGTTTTGGCTCGAGACCCTTCAGACCACTTTTGGTTGGTTTCTAAATTTGAAGGAGATATTGGGTTTTATTCTATGAAGAGATATACAAATTATATTTGCTGTGATATGTGTTCTGGCTCATGGGTAAAAAGACACTGCAGGTGCCGATTTACACCAAAGGTAGACTCAATGCTAGAGTAACTTAGCGGGTCAAGCAGTATCTTTGGAGAAAAGGAAGAGGTAACGTTTGCGATCGAGCCCCTTCTTCAGACCTGTTCTAGCTCTCGGTATTCGCAACCTAAAAGAGTTTCCTTTGAAGCCATGAATCAAAATGGTGCAGTCATGTGAATTGTGGATATTTAGATCTTTTTTGTATTTGCACGATGTCCTGTTCAGCTTCTGGAGATGAAGACGGTGATGATTTGGTAAATGAAAATCAAAAAGCTTCGGGTCCTGGAAATCCTAAAATAAAAGTGTAGGATAGTGTTAATGTGCGGGGTTTGCCGGTCAGTGCAGACTCGGTGTGCCAAAGCGCGTTTCCACGCTGTATCTCTAAACTAAACTAAAACTATAATAGAAAATGTTGGTAAAGCCTAGATCAGATAGCAACTGTGAAAAAAAGGAACTATGAATGTTTCAGGTCCCCCACCTTTCTTTGGAACTAGGAAAGAGAGAAAACATGAAAACAAAGGAGGATTATGGGGAAACAGGAAAAACAAAGGGAATGATTCTGTCAGGGAGATACCAAATGAGTTAAATTAGCAATTGGATTGAATGGCAGATGCATGTGTTTCAGGGTGGGTTTAAGAAGTCATTCTATCTCGGCATTCTTTCTTTTATTTTGTTTTGTGTGGTAAAACACGTCTGTACTTGGTCTATTCATTTACGTGAAGAACTGGATGAAGAAATGTGATAAATGTTTTATATTGGAATGGTAACACAAAGATTGCAGCACACATCTTCACTTTAGACTTTAGAAGTACAGTGCAGAAACAGGCCCTTTCGGCCCACCGAGTATGCGCAGACCAGCAATCAGCCCGTACACTATCCTACACACGAGGTTATTTTACACGCCATTCCGGAAGTGGCGGCGCTGTGAAATGGCTGCGGCTCGCCTGCAGTCTGTCTGTTTTAACTTTTTTTGTGTTTTTTTTTGTCTAGTTCAGTTAAACTTTTGGTTATTAGGTTGTGTTATGTGTGTGGGGGGGGGGGGGGCTGAAACAGGGTTTTCTGTCTCCCTTCGGGGGAATGCGACGACTGTCGTATCCCCCTTCTCTTCCCTCGCCTGAGCCGAGGCCTAATGGCAGAGCTGGCGGCCTCCAACCTGCGACCGACCTCGAGGCTCCGGAGGTAGAGCCAGCCAGGACTCACCCACGCGAGGCTGGCCATCTTCGAGCTGCAGCGACGTTCGGGCAGCGGCACGACTCGGCACTCCGGTGAGGGCAGACGGCGCGGGGCGGAGACAGTGCTCCGGTGGCTGAGGCGGCATTTTGGTGGCGGTGGCCTGAATCCGGGGCAGGCCGCGGGCCAGTGGACGACATCGTCGGGGGCTCGCAGGTCACAGGCTGGTGCCTGTTTTCCAGAGCTCCCGTGGCAACAGCTGCGTCCGCTGGACTGGAGGGCGGCAGCTTCGACCACCCCAGGGCCGCGGAGCTTGAACCGCGGGACTCACTTACCATCGCCCGGTGGGGTATCGCCTCAGCGCAGAGGGAGAAGAGGAGGGAAGAGACAGTAACTCTAAGACTTTTGCCTCCATCACAGTGAGGAGCTGCTTGGCGAACTCACTATGGTGGATGTTAATTTGTGTTTATTGTGTGTTGTTATTATTACATGTATGGCTGCAGACAACAACATTTTGTTCAGACCGAAAGATCTGAATGACAAATAAAGGATTCAATTCAATTCAATCAATTTACAATGTTACCAAAGCCAATTAACCTATAAACCTGCACATCTTTGGAATGTGGGAGGAAACCGGAGCAACCTGAGAAAACCCATGCGGTCACAGGGAGAATGTACAAGCTCCGAACAGACACGACCCATAGTCAGGATCAAACCCGAGTCTCTGGCACCGTAAGATAGCAATTCTCCTGCTTCACCATTTTACTGCCCAATCTATGTCAGTGCTGAATAGATTGTAAATTGTAGCCTCTTCAAGACATGAAAACTCCATGCCAATGTTGCATGCTACTAACTAATCTCTGTGTGCCTGAAGGCCAGAAGCAAAAATACTACGTGAAGGGTCTGTGTTCAGGAGCTGAGCACCTCATAATTGGTTCGTTGACTATGGATGGTGTGCTGGGAAGTCGTTGGGCCTGTGTACTTGGAAATCGTGGTTTATTATTTACAGGACATTTAATGTAAATGGAAGACTAAATCAGTCATTAGAATAAGCCATCATAAATGCCACGTGCACGAATAATAAACAGTTATAACAGCCCTTTGTTGTGATGTTAATGACTATTAAATCTGCAAACAAAATGCTACTGGTGATTGTGATCTACATGATTATTGATAGACAGACTAAACGGGATGCAAATGTGGGGATTATTTTGCTGTTGTTTTACAATATTCCAGTGTTCAAAGCAGTAATTCCTGCAAATTTATGCTCATATGAATGGACATTACAAGGAAAAATATTGCATTATTAGGTCAAAGCTGTGTGTTTACAGGAGCCCTGTCTAGCTCTATTTAGTTCTCTATTTCTCCTTTACGCAAATAACGAGATGCTAGAAATCTGAAATAAATTTAAACAATGAAAATATTCAGCAAACCGTGCAGAATTTGTCAAAGAACAAATAGTTAACATGGAATAACTTAGATGCCTATTTTTTCATTTAAGAATGGATTTGTCGAATGGATAGGTAGGTACTACAGGACTGTTTGAGTGTCTCTTATACTTTAATTTTTAAAGTCCTAAGATATGACTGCCTGTTTTCCTGGAGATTTTTTTGCATGCCTTCCACAACCCCTATGCCTGCAACAATTGAAAAATGAGTAGGTTCTGATGGAGACACGAGGAACTAGAGATTCAGATTTACAAAAAAGTATTTGGCTAGTTCAAGAGTTAAGAGTGTTTTATTGTTATATGTCCCGAATTGAACAATGAAGTTCTTACTTGCAGCAGCACAGCAGATGAATAAAGACAAACAGACAACTTTTTTTCCCCAAGTTCAACATTATTCTAACTACGAGATGCAAATGTTTGCAAAAAGGTATTTTATCAATGCACTGATTAGTTTTATTTTTTCCTAACAGACTTGGATATTAGTTTTCAATTTCTGGATGCCCTGGATCAATAAATTTGGAAAGATAGTAACTTCATCCTAGTTGTATGACATTGTGAACAACCTGCTCTTTGGGGCACAATTAAATTCAGCTATGTCACATATCTGCTTCAGGAATCCCCATCTCATTATTTAAATAATGTTCCCCAAAGTGTGTACAAAAACACATTTTGTGTTCCCTGTAGATCCTATGCACCTCAGAGGCTAGTGCTAATAAAAGCACATTAATATCAGCTTCTAAATATGTTCCTTTTTGCTTCCAGGTTCACCCTTCTCTTCTCCCATGGGAATGCAGTGGATTTGGGTCAGATGAGCAGTTTCTACATCGGTCTTGGCACCAGGATCAACTGTAATATCTTCTCCTATGACTACTCAGGGTATGGAGTCAGCAATGGGAAGCCTTCTGAAAAGAATCTGTATGCAGATATTGATGCCGCATGGCAGGCATTGAGGACCAGGTAGGTTTTACTACTTGTATTACTGAACCTTGTAGGAGATCAATACTTGAAGTAAAAAATTCTCGTTTTGCTGCGGGCTCCTGTATTTTGAGTTTGAGGTTATCCATTTTGGTGGCAAAAACAGTTATTATCTGAATGGTATCAAGTTGGGAAAAGGGGAAGTACAAAGAGATCTGGGGGTCCTTGTTCATCACTCACTGAAAGTAAGCATGCAAGTACAGCAGGCAATGAAGAAAGCGAATGGCATGTTGGCCCTCATAACTTTAGAAGTTGAGGATAGGAGCAAAGAGGTCTTTCTGCAGTTGTACAGGGCCCTAGTGAGACCACACATGGAGTATTGTGTGCAGTGTAGGTCTCCAAATTTGAGGAAGGACATTCTTGCTATTGAGGGAGTGCAGCATAGGTTCACAAGGTTAATTCCCGGGATGCCGGGACTGTCATATGTCGATAGAATGGAGCGAATGGGCTTGTAGACGCTGGAATTTAGAAGGATGAGAGGGTATCTTAATGAAACATGAGATTGTTAAGGGATTGGACATGCTAGAGGCAGGAAACGTGTTCCTGATGTTGGGGGGAGTCCAGAACCAGGAGCCACAGTTTAAGACTAAGGGGTAGGCTATTTTGAACAGAGATGAGGAAAAACTTTCACCAAAGAGTTGTAAATCTGTGGAATTCTCTGCGTTAGGCCAATTCTCTGGATGTTTTCAAGAGAGAGTTGGGTAGCGCTCTTAAAGATAGTGGAGTCGGGGGATATGGTGAGAAGGCAGGAACGGGGTGCTGAATGTGATCAGCCATGATCACAGTGAATGGTGGCTCAGGCTCGAAGGGCTGAATGGCCTAATCCTGCACTTATTGTCTATTGTTTGTCTATTGAGTTATAATGTCTGTTAAGGTGCTGGGATATAGGGAGAGAAAATGAGAGTTTCCAAAATGAAGACTACAAAATCAGAATACACGATGCTGCTTCTCCAGTTTGTGTGTTGCTTCACTTTGGCAATGAAGGTAGCCTGGGATGGAAAAGCCAGTACGGGAATGGGAAGGTAGTTAAAATGGTGGTGGTGGAGGGGGGGTCCCTGAAGAAGGTGAAAAGGGGTCTGGATGGGACAATGTGACCATTGGTGGGTGGAATCATGTTGAAGGTGATGGAAATATCAGGGAAAGATGTTTCAGAAGGAACTGCATATGCTGGAAAATCAAGGTAGACAAAAGTGCTGGAGAAACTCAGCGGGTGCAGCAGCATCTATGCTGCGAAGGAAATAGGCAAATTTTCGGGCCAAAACCCTTCTTCAGACTGATGCGGGGGTCGGGAAGAAGAAAGGAAGAGGAGGAGCCAGAGGGCTGAGGGAGAGCTGAGAAGGGGAGGAGACAATAAGGGCTACTGGAAATTGGAGAAGTCAATGTTCATGCCGCTGGGGTATAAACTGTCCAAACGAAATATGAGATGCTGCTCCTCCAATTTCCGGTGGTGCTCACTTTGGCCATGGAGGAGGCCCAGGACAGAAAGGTCTGATTCGGAATGGGAGGGGGAGTCGAAGTGCTGAGCCACCGGGAGATCTGGTAGGTTATTGCAGACCGAGCGGAGGCATTCGGCGAAATGATCGCCGAGCCTACGCTTGGTCTCACTGATGTGGATAAGCTGAGATCTAGAGCTTGAAGACAGCCAGCCTCGCGTTGGTAAGTCCTGGCCGGCTCTACCTCCAGAGCCTCGAGGTCGGTCGCAGGTTGGAGGCCACCAGCTCCGCCATTAGGCCTCAGCACAGATGGGGGGGAAGAGAAGGGGGATACGACAAGAAAGTCGCATTCCCCCGAAGGGAAAGACAGAAAGCCCTGTTTCACCCCCCCCTCCCACACATAACACAAACCTAATAACCAAAGGTTTAACTGAACAAGACAAAAAAAAACAACACAAAAAAGTAAAAACAGACAGACCGTAGCCGTTTCACAGCACCGCCACTTCCGGGTGAGGGCTGAGGGACCCATCAACAGGGGGGAAACTGTGTTTACTAAAGAGTAAACTCTGATGTTGTAGTGTAAAAAGTCTCATTTTGCAGCAACGATGTGAAATTGAGGAATGGATTCCTCATAGGAGGTGTGGAGGTGTAGTCAATGCTTTGGCAATGTCAAGCACTAGAGGGAATAGCTTTAAGGGCCTGTCCCACTATGGCGACCTAATTTGCAAGTTTAGGAGAGTTAACGGTCGACACGTGGTCGTAGGTGGTCACCATAACTCTCCTTCATGCTTGAGAGAAGTTCCCGCGTACTCGCAGCCTCGGTTTGGTTGAGGAAAATTTTTCAAGAAGATGAAAAATTTTCTGCAAGTAAAAATTGGTCGGCGTGGAGAAAATCGATTATTTTGAACGTAGTGCAATGGTAGCGGGTTCGCCATGTAGTTATAGGTAGTCGAGGTAGCCATAGGTAATCTCCTTTGCCGACCAAGCATTTTAATTGGCTCATGCGGGGGGGAAAACATAAGCACGAGTTTATAGAACCAAGGAAAACAGACCGGTAAAGTTAAATCCTCGCTAAACTTCACAGCTGTGTATCTCTGGCTTATTAATAGTTGTCTGGCCTCTTAAATGTGTCTCCACTCCTTTCCTCCCCTTCTTTCTTCCTCCCCCCCCGCTCTTTTAAAGGATTTACCGTACACTAGTACACTATGCTAGCTGTCTTTAACCTTCCTGTTCATCGCGGGCATCACCTTGGCTTTGCACCATGTGAATTTCAGAGTTCCCCCGCTTTCCCTGGCCCCCGCCTTTGCGATGTGTGTGTGTGCACGCTCTGATGGTCTATCCAGCTCGCGGTTGCATAAGCGTGACGGTCTTGACACGTTCCGTGGGACGGGCCCTTTTGGGTGAGGGGCACAACTGACAGGAGATATGCAGGCACGTTTTCCTTTCACAGAGTTGTGAGTGCCTGGACCCTGCTGCCTGTGGTGGAGGTAGATACGATAGTGGGATTTACAAGTTTTAGATAGACCCGTGGACATGCAGAGGATGGAGGGATATGAATCACATGCAGCCAGAGGAGATAGTTTAACCGGGCATCATGTTGGGCACGGACATCCTGGGCCACATTTAAGTCATGTGCTGAAGGATGTTTCAATGGTTGTTCTCTATCTCCATCTCTGAGCTGACCTAGAAACTTGCAAGGGAGTCAAATCCAAGCTAAAGTTTCTTGCGCACCACTATTACAGTTTTCTGTATTTAAACCTGCATTTGCAATTCACAACAGGCATTTAAATTGTGGTAGGTACAGAATGGGGCACACAACATCAGAGTGAGACACCAAATTACATCATTAAACAGCCACACAGCACGGAACCAGGCCATTCGGCCTACTTTGTCCATGCTGATCTTCTTTGCACATCTGCACTGCATTGTAGCCATTAAAGTGCCGGTTTAAATACTTACACATCCACTTGCAGCAACTACTTTGTATATTTAAAAAAACACTGCCTTTGTATCCCCATTAAAGCTCCTTTCTCCCACCTTAAACCTACGCTGCCTTGTTTTTGATAATGTAATGTAAAATATCAATACATTAAAAATAATGGCTTGCATGATTTTCGGGTAATCCTCCTGGTGGCATCAACAAGGTATTTTTTCCTCTACGGTGATTCCAGTGGGATATATCCTGTGCAGCTGTGCAAAGTTCAAAGTGACTCCTTGCTTTTTTTTTTAATCAATCAACCAGGGGTATACTGGCGCCTGCTTTGTCTGTGGAAAATAATCTTCAAATTGTATTAAACATAACTGATGCAATCAAAGTTCAAAGACACACCTGTCAACCTCCTCTGTACACATTATCCTTACCTCCTGGCTAATTATCTTTTGAAAGATTATGAATTGATTAAATTAGCTTCAAGTGGCCTGAAGGAACAGCGATTGTTCCATTCTAACCCCAGAGGAGCAACTGTGAAACCTTTTTGTGTTCTATACGTGGTATTTTAATAGTGTAAATTTAACCGTCATGCTGCAACATCTAAGCGTTCCATATTTTATCATAACTATTACAGCTCTCTTGGAATCCCTCAGCTAAAACTTGTTATAAGCAAATCTGTGCCAATTGACTGACTTTGTATTTGCAGACAGCATGCATCCTTATGTTGGTGGGACAGAAAGGAACATTGAGGAGAGAGTTTCCAATCTAACATTTCCGATCCTGCCCTTGAAACTAATTTTTAACTAAACTCGTGAGCAGAAATCTGGTGTTTGAGACAGGAAAAGGGTGAAAACTGCTGTACTCCTGCTTTTTCCCACCAGTTGAAATGTATTTACTTGGCATGAGGGGCGAGAACTTTGTTTGAGAAGTCATGCTATCTTGGGCAGCTGAGTATCATACAAATACAAAATGTTGGATCCTGAGCTATACTATTTGCCACGTTGGAATATGAGACGCTGTTCCTTGAAGTTAGATTGTGCTTTGTCGGAATGGTATAAAACGCTGTCAACAGAAGGTCAGGGTAGGACTGGTTTGACAAATTAGTGACTGACAACTGGAATCACAATTAGTCTTGCTGACTGAACCAAGGCATTTTGCAAAGTGGTTGCATGATCTATGCTTGGTTTCTCCACTGTAAAGGAGGCCATTTACTTTTTCTCTTCTCTACGGATACTATCTGAGCTGCCGGGTATTTCTTGCATTTTCTTTTTTTATTTAAAATTTGCTTCTGCAATGTTTAGTCTCCAGTTCCAGTGCGGTTTAAACAGCATATAACTTTATTGAGAACTACATGAACATCAGAATAGCATATTTTGCCTCAAGCCTTTCTGTCAGTTTGTGATGGGAGTGACCTAATTTGCAAATGTGAACACTTCCCTTAATGATTTAAATTAAAGATTCTTGAACAAAGGAACAGAAGCAATTCTGTCTCCCTAAATGGATGTTTAATTAAGACTTCCATGGGAATTAAATGGGTATTTTAACCAGTTGCTATGTAAGAAGAGGTCAAGTTTAACAAGCATGAACTAGGGCTGTAAAAATGGTATAAATATTCAAGAAAAATTTGTTGTTATAATTGCATATAATTGCTCTCTCGTTCTCTGTCTGTCTGTCTGTCTCTCTGTCTCTCTGTCTCTCTGTCTCTCTGTCTCTCTGTTCTCTGTCTCTCTGTCTCTCTGTCTCTCTCTCTCTCTGTCTCTCTGTCTCTCTGTCTCTCTGTCTCTGTCTCTGTCTCTCTGTCTCTCTGTCTCTCTGTCTCTGTGTCTCTCTGTCTCTCTGTCTCTCTGTCTCTCTGTCTCTCTGTCTCTCTGTCTCTCTGTCTCTGTCTCTGTCTCTCTGTCTCTGTCTCTCTGTCTCTGTCTCTCTCTCTCTCTCTGTCTCTGTCTCTCTGTCTCTCTGTCTCTCTGTCTCTGTCTCTCTGTCTCTCTGTCTCTCTGTGTCTCTGTCTCTCTGTCTCTCTGTGTCTCTGTGTCTCTGTCTCTCTGTGTCTCTGTCTCTCTGTGTCTGGCTCCAATCACCAGGTGCAGCACATGTATTAGATATGCTTGGTATATTAGACAATAGGCGCAGGAGTAAGCCGTTCGGCCCTTCGATGTGATCATGGCTGATCATCCCCAATCAGTACCCCGTTCCTGCCTTCTCCCCATATCCCCTGACTCCGCCATCTTTAACAACCCTATCTAGCTCTCTTGAAAGCATTCAGAAAACCTGCCTCCACCGCCCTCTGAGGCAGAGAATTCCACAGACTCATAACTCCCTGTGAGAAAAAGTGTTTCCTCGTCTCCGTTCTAAATGGCTTGCCCCTTATTCTTATATTCATGTATGGAAATTAGATTATGATCAAATAAGTTGACCAACCTGGGTCTCACTGCACACCTGGTACTACTCCTGACCCTGACTCCAGTTGCATAAATTCTCTCATTCCTGACCCTGAGTCCATCCTTACATCTGACCCCTATTCTACACTGATCATAGCTGCTTACCTGCTTAGGTTCCCAGCGCTGAACACTCCCATTGTCCCAGCTTTGATTGCACACCTAGTACTATTCCAGACTTTGACTCTGGATGCACACTTGGCCTTGCTGCTAGCTCCTCTGCACTGACAATATATCTGGCCCACACATAAAGCCCCATATCTGACCCCTGGACTTAACCTATTACGTTCAAGTCCATAGGTGCTTATCTAATGCGGTAATCTTTTATGGGGCACTTCACAGACCACGTTTTGTATAACAAAATTTGCTACATCCATTGGCTTCCTTGTTATCTATCATTCTAGTTACTTTGTCAAAGAAGTCATCAATTGGCTGAACACAATTTCTCATCCATAAAATTATATTCACTCAGCTGTATAAGTATTCTGTTACCATTACCTTCATTTTCTTAACAAACTGCCCTGAAGTCATTTTCACCCCCAATATTTTCAGTATTTTGCTGTCTTCCTCTCAGCTGGGACTTTTCCGAAATGCAAAGTCCAATAACTATATATTTAAGCAATATTCTATTAAATGTGATCTTAAGAGTGCATAATTATTTATGTGGTATTCATAACACAACAATGATAAAAAATATCTTTGTTTCGATTGCACGTACCAACATTATTATATTACAGTTAATATGTACCGAGGGCAAATTTTTGTTCCTAAGCTCCCCATTCCCAATTACTTTTCAATTGAAGTGATTGAAATCCAAGTGAGTTTAAATGGCATCAGAAAAATAAAACCTCCGGAATGGATGATATTCATTACGTGGTTGGTTGGAGTCAGTATCAGCACAATTACTATATTATACTTTGAATGCTCAGATGTCTTGGTTCAAGCTAAAACTAAAGACAAATAATAACCTCCTCACACATTCCCCTGCAAGCATCTCTGTCATTCCTTTAAAATATACCCCTTCTTAAACATCGCATCTGAATCGGTTTCCATCTGATAACACTCCTTGAGGATGTTCATCTACGTGTTCAATTAATAAAACAACGAGATTGGGGACATTTCTATTCAACCCGTCAAAAGGAATTAGTCAGTGAGGAAAACAAACATAATAGTCGAGGGGCAAATTACAATTGTGCTACCTTCCCAATATTTAACTGAAGGAAATAATTGGTCACCGGGTCTGTATGTTGTGACAGACAGCCTGACACCTTGCATGTCATTTTAATATTACACTTAACCCATCCCCCTGGATATTCCGGATTAATAAATTAAGGTTTTGTCAACTAATTACAAATCGGGTTAATTACAAATCAATAACTTCAGCCAACTACGAAACATGAAGCGCTGAACATTGGGATCCAGACATCACGGACAACTGGCCTCAGTTCCCCGCTCACATCTGGCAGTATTCTCAGTCTGAAGGGGCCACGGAGCATTTTTGAAAGTGGTGTGGGGGGGGGGGGGGGGGGGGGGGGGTGCTGAGCAATCACTGATCACCGGCCTTGGGAGTACCCAGAGAGAGAGTGGAGCAACACAGTGGGGGAAGGGAGTGGACCACGATAGGGACTTTTTGAAATTTCATGTATTAAAATCATGTTTTGGTGCATTGTGGAAGTATGATTTCAATGTTTTTTTGTTTGAAGTATTTTTAAGAAGTACTGTTTTAAGGGATAACGTTTTCCACATAAAGGGTGGTGGGTGTATGAACAAGCTGCCAGAGGAGGTAGTTGAGGCAGGGACTATGCCAACATTTAAGAAACGGTTAGACTGATACATAGATAGGACAGGTTTGGAAGGATATGGACCAAAAGCAGGTTGTGTAGCTGGGACATGTTGGCAGGTGTGGGCAAGTTGCGCCATAGGGCCTGTTTTCACACTGTATCACTCTATGACTACATTATACCCCCACCATGCATGAATGCTTCAAAGTCAAATGGTCGAGTTTTATTGACATACTAGACTAAGTGGGACCCATTGGGTCCCAGCATCACACGAGAGGGCTGGCCCCCCAACGCAATAGTCCACCTCCACCCATTCCAATATTGGTGGCCGGTGGGGGTGGGTTTTCTGGAGCGCTAGTATGGGTGTTGTGGGCTGAAGGGACTGGTTTCCAGAGGGCTAGTATGGACATTGTGGGCCAAATGGATTCTTGGGCTGGCGCTCAGTCACTGAAGCCTGTTGTGCTGGCAGCCACCAGTCACTCATGACTGGTGGGCTGGCAGTTGACTCACGGCTATTCCTTGAAATTCCATTTCAAGCAGGGTGCAAGGTCACCAAATTCAAGTGCAGTTTCTTACCATTTCAAGCTAGGTGCAAGTCCACTAAAGACAGCGAGTCGTGACCTCTCCATCCTCCATCTTGCCGAGACTCCATGATCATATTGAATGGCGGTGCAGGCTCGAAGGGCCGAATGGCCTACTCCTGCACCTATTTTCTATGTTTCTGGGTTTTATAATCTCCCTCTCTTTTCCCCCCCCCCCCCCCCCCCCCCCCCCCCCCACCCCTCACACACCAGAAGGGGCATGGCCTTCATGGTGTGATTGACAGGAGAGAGAATCTCAACATTTTTTAAACACTAATAACTCTTTTATTTTTGATCAATGTGAAAAATCCTCTGCACCTGATGAGTGGAGGGGGACTCTGAGTAAGATGGCCAAAAATCACAGCTGTACCTGGTAGCGCTTTTTCTAAAATCAATATAAAGTGCAAACGTGAAGTGGTCAACATTAGACTTTTAATTATATAGAAGCCAAGGCAACTTTAATTAGGCAAGCCAACTTTAATTATGCAACATAGCTTTAGCATTTCCAAACCAAAGGCTGATGGCCATAGGCAATCCCTTTCCCTGATGTAGGTTGTTTGATCAACGCCATTTTTGTTGGATAAGACATTTGCAGGCATCTTATGGAGAATGGTAATCTGACTTTTTTTTTATTGCACCTCAGTTGCCCTAGATTCTAGCCTCCACCCCTCCATACAAACCCATATCTCCCCTGCCCCTTTGGGCAAAATGAAACTCTGCAACTGCACTTGGAGGGAGGAAAATAATTCATTCTCAGCCCCCTAACTCGCAGCCTAAGAACTCAGTCCACCACTTTAGCCAAGCCCTGATCTGAAAGCCCCAGAAAGCAAATTCTGAGGCCAGTGTATTTTTCGATGCACAAGCTTAATCCTTGTTCCTTCCTTTCTCCTTGGTGCTCTCACTCCTTCCCTCGTCACATTGAAGACAAGATCATGCTCAGCTGTTAAAACCTGCACAGTCTGGTCAGCAACCACAAGTGCCTGACCTCAATCATGAAAATAATGATTTCAAAGAAGTACTTGAGGCTACTGGTAGTTACTGCTTCACATGCCAGGAAAAGTGTGGCTTCAAGAAGGAAGCAAACTAGCTGACATTGCAGAGATGCTTGTAAAGTTAACAGATGTGTGGGTCTGTTTGCTATCATGTGACTGCATCCGCAGTAGAAAAGGAACTGCTCTGAATTAGAACGTTATGTTCCAATTAATGTAATGATTATAAATGGCTTGTTGTTGAAATTCAGGCTAAATTACATTAGGAATTGTCTTGTTTGATCTTCTGAGGTAAAAGTAACAGGATATTGCTTGAACACAGAGCACGAGACGGCACTGGGTGAGGGCCGAGCTGCAGTAATACTAATTGTATTGGCACAGAAACTGCTCTCACAGCTGTCCTATACACCACAGGGCTGGAACTGTTCACTCCAGCAACATAATGCTCTGTTATTTCTTTTCCCTATTAATTTCTCTGTGCCAGGATGCAGTTATTGTTACTGGCAATCATCCAGCCTGTAATGTAAATGGCTAATCTTTCCTCTCCACCTCCCAGGTCCCCATCTTTTCCTGCTGGTTTCCTACCCATCCCCCAACCCTTCCCACCAATTTGTAGGCAATAACTCTTCGGTGGAATTTGATTCTTTTAGCATTGATATCAATCACATCCACATTGCTTGTTTTCCAAAAAAGGCCCTATGGCCCACCATATCTGTGGAGACTTTGATCCTAATCTACATCAGTCCTGTTTGCCTGCATTGGGCCCATGTTCCTCTACTCCTTTCTTGTCCAAGTATCTGTCCAAATGCCTTTTAAACATTGTAACAGGAACTACCTCCTTTGGCAATTAATTACAAATACTCACCATCCTTTGTGTGGATAGACCTATCTCCCCCCCCCCCCCCCCCCCCCCACCCAGATCTCCTTGACATTTATCCCCACTCACCTTGCGTTTGTGTCACCTAATTCTTGACTCCTGTGACTTGGGTAAAACAGATTCTAGCTATATATCATACCTGTACCCTTCATGACTTTAAACACTTCCATAATCTTGTCAAAAATAGAGCACAATGTATTTTCCCCCCTATGTCTGTCCTGATCATAAATTAATCCGATGTAGGAAGGAACTGCAGATGCTGGTTTAAACCGAAGGTAGACACAAAATGCTCGAATAACTCAGTGGGAACAGACAGCATCTCTGGAGAGAAGGATTGGGTGACGTTTCAGGTCGAGACCCTTCAGAGTGCTGATCCAGCTTGCCTGCACAACATATGCCTTTTATCCCTGCCCTGTCCTTTCAAATGCCTGTCTCAATGCCTAATAAACATTACCAATGTATCTGCTTCCAACATCTCATCTGGCAACATGTTCCATGCACAAAATAAATTGCCTTGTAAATCTCCTTTCAAACTTTTCCTCTCGCTTAAAGCTCTAAATTTTTGTGACGTTTCTATTCCGGGAAAAAGACTGACCATCTACCCTGTCTGTGTTTCTCATAATTTCATATACTTCTGTGATGTTGGTTTCTCTGGAGCGTTAGCAGTCAAGGGAACAAGTTTATGCAACTTTCCTTATCACTAATACCGTCTAATTCAATTAGTATCTTATAGATAGACGGAAATGCTGGAGAAACTCAGCAGGTGCGGCAGCATCTATGGAGCGAAGGTAATAGGCAATGTTTCGGGCCGAAACCCTTCTTCAGATTATCTTGTGGAACTTCTGCACCTTCTCCAAATATTCCCATCCTCTCTGTAATGCGGTGAACAGAGCTGACACATTATTCCAAATGTGGCCTAAGTAAAGTTTTGTAAAGCTGTGACCTGACTTTACAACTTTTACATTCAATGTCAATAAAGTTTGTGTGCTGTATAGCTTCATTACCGCCCTATGTACTCGTATTGCCACTTTGAGGGAGTTATTGATTTGGAACCCAAATTCTCTTAAGTATATTAAATAAGCACCCTGCCATTTACTGTATCCTCTTGCATTTAACCTCTTAAAATATAATGCCTCACACTTGGCCAGATTAAATTCCATATGCCATTTTTCCACTCTTATTTACAACTGATCTAAATCATGACAACCTTCCTTAGCTTTAGGATGGAAGGTGCTTGGAATATCATGATGGAGGCAGATCCAACAGTGGCATTTGAGGGTTTTAGATGTGTGCATAGATATGCAGGAAACAGGGTTTGTAGATCGTGTGCATTCAGATGAGATTAATTTAACTTGGCATCATGTTTGGCACCAAGGTTATGGGCTGTTGGCCTGTTCCGGCGCTGTATTGTTCTATGTTATGTATTCTTCATCACTATCCATAACTCTGCTAATTTTTATGTTGATTAAACTGGAAATTAAATTGAGGTGGGCTTCTGCTAATTCACTTTGTCAAATCACTTGCATATAACATAAACAATGGAGGTCCTAGCACTGACCCTTATGGAACACCACTGATCGCAGACCTCCAGTCAGAATAACCCCCAACACCACTACCCTATGTCTTATCTGGCCAAGCCAATTTTTAATTCAATTTTACCAAGTCGCTTTGAATCCCTTCAGTTTCAGTTGCAAACTTTCTCCAAACTGTCTCCAATGCTACTATTTCTAAAGGTGACCTGAATAGTACGTGATATGTCAGATGAACGGCAGGCTACTCCAGAAGTGGTCCATTTTATAATTGTAGTGAAATTTCCTTACACGCTTGGCCATGTAATCCTCCGAATAATGGGTTGGGCAGTAATGTTTCGTTGGGATTTACTGAATTTACTTATGCCTTGACGTTCGAGATACAGCAGGGAAACGGGCCCTTTTGCCCACTGAGCCCGTGCTGACCAGCGGACATCTCGTACACAAGCAATATATTACACGTCGGGGATAATTTACAATTTAAATAAGCCAACTACCCTACCAACCTATTCGTCTTTGGAGTGTAGGAGGAAACCAGAGCACCAGAAAAAAACCCCACGAGGTCACAGGAAGAACATACAGTGCCCTCAATGTTTTGACAAAGACCCATCATTTATTTATTTGCCTCTATACTCCTCAATTTGAGATATGCAATAGAAAAGACCACATGTGGTTAAAGTGCATTTATTGCCAGATTTTAATAAAGGCCATTTTTATACATTTTGGTTTAACCATGTGGAAATTACAGCAGTATTTATAGGGTGATTTCACGAAAGTTCACTGGATCATAGATCCTCACCCACGTGACAGCAAAATTTAACTGAGGTACAAACGTCACTTCCATTACATGTTATTGATGCTAGAAACGCGTACTTTCAAACCTGTTAAAAACCGCGAAAACGGCCCGTTTTTGAGCTGTAAATAACTGTGCCAGTCGGGGTGATCGTGAGGCACAGATATCTTACTTTAGAGTCCAGAAGATAAAGAAAAACAAAGGTAAAGACAAGAGAGCGCTGAAGGGAAAATAACAGCGGAAGTTTTTGGCCGTGCAGATATAAAGATCGAAAATATCGGGATTTATCGAGTTTGCTCGCTGCATTTCATCAAAACTAAGGCATTATTGATGTTTTGATGAAATGCAGTGAGCAAACGCGATAATTCCCGATATTTTCGATCTTTATATCTGCACGGCCAACAACTTCCGCTGTTGTCTTCCCTTCAGCGCTCTCTTGTCTTTACCTTCGTTTTTCTTTATCTTCTGGACTCTAAAGTAGGATATCTGTGCCTCGCGGTCACCCCGACTGGCACAGTTATTTACAGCTCAAAAACGGGCCGTTTTTACGGGTTTGAAAGTTCACGTTTTCAGCATCAATAACATGTACTGGAAGTGACGCTTGTACCCCAGTTGGATTTTGCGGTCACGTGGGTGAGGATCTATGATCCAGTGACCTTTCGTGAAATCACCCTATACATCGTCTTCCCCATTTCAGGGCACCATAATGTTTGGGACACAGCAATGTCATATAAATGAAAGTAGTCATGTTTAGTATATTGTTGCATATCCTTTGCATGCAATAACTGCTTGACATCTGCCATCCATGAACATTACCAGTTGCTGGGTGTCTTCTCTGGTGGTACTCTACCATTGCAGCCATTCAATATTGCAGCCATTTATAGCTTATGCTTGTTTTGGGGGTTTAGTCCCCTTCAGTTTTCTCTTCAGCATATAAAAACCATGTTCAGATCGGGTGATTGACTTGGTCACTCAAGAACTGACCATTTTTTAACTTTAAAAACTCTTTTGTTGCTTTGGAATCATTTTTTTGCTGTAGAATGAACGCTGGCAATGAGTTTTGTGGCATTTGTTTGAACTTGAGCAGATAGGATGTGTCTACACACTTCAGAATTCATTATGCTACTACCATCAGCAGTTGTATCATCAAGAAGATAAGTGAGCCAGTACCTTCAGCAGCCATACATGCCCAGGCCATTACACCCCTACCACCGTGTTTTACAGATGAGGTGGTATGCTTTGAATCTTGGGCACTTCTTTCTCTCCACCATACTTTGCTCTTGCTATCACTCTGTTATAAGTTAATCTTCGTCTCATCTGACCACAAGACCTTTTTCCAGATCTGTGGTTGGTCTTTTAAGTACTTCTTGGCAAACTGCAACCTGGCTATCCTATTTATTAAAATCTGACAATTTGCACTTTAACCACGTGATTTTTTTTTTTTTCTATTACAAATCCCAAATTGTGGAGTACAGAGACAAATAAATAAATGATGGGTCTTTGTCCCAAACATTATGGAGGGCACTGTATCAACTCCATACAGCCTGTAGTCAGGACCCAAACCGGGTCTCTGGTGTAAGGCCGCCAATGTTTTCTGGTTATTTCTGTCTTGGAGTTGTTAAAGTGAAAAGTGCATATTCATGCTTTTTCTAATTATTTATATTTAAATATAAATGATTGTCTTTCCAATCTGCACAAGACTAATTTGTGAAATCATTAAATTAATTTTACTGAAGACTTGTAGAATTTTATTCAATGTACCAAAGGATGTTCTCAGAAAAAACAATGGAAATACTTTTTTGATTTACATCTCAGTATTTTTGCGAGGAAGAGAATCCTACTGTTTTTGAATACGGTGCTTACAAGGGAGTTTGATTACAGATGGTAAATATTTAAGGGAATGTAACATTCTCGTTAACTTTGAATACATTGTATATACATTGGAATTAAAATTGTGTCTTGACCCTGTACAGAATGTTTGCAGTCAACAGGACTGCTCAAGAATGTTTTTACAGTTTTGCAGAATGTTTTTTGCATGTTGATGAAGAAGCTTTTTTATATTTTTCAAACCAGATATTCGGAAGAATTTCAATACTGAGTCCACATCCTAAAATTTGTCATGTATTTTTATGTCAGATGAATTGCTCAGTAGGGTGCTTCAGTATATTTGGATTTTAATGAACATCAATGATTTTTATACTTGCTGGATTTCTCATCGTGGAATTGCCTGTTTTTCATAAGGACAGGTTAATTTTGCCACATAACAAGTCATATATTAAGTTTAGCTTAGAGATACAATGTAGATAAAAGGCACTTCGGCTCGGGACAATTTACAGAAGCCAATTAATCAACAAACCTGCATGTCTGGAGTGAGGGAGGAAACCCACGCAGTCACAGAGAGAACATACAAACTCCGTACAGACAGCTCCCACCGTCAGGATCGAACCCTAGTCTCTGGCGCTATAAGGCAGTAACTCTATCATTGTGCCACTGTGGAACAATTCAAATGGCATGTATTTTCTAAATAGAATTCAGGCACACAATGGGATAGCTGATGGGGCAGAAAAGGCCGTTGAACATTATGCTAAAGTATTTAGATATCTATATTTTAACAGTTGCTTATGTACACAGCCTATGCAAAGAAGGTGCACATGGAGTGCAGAATAATGAAGAGCATAGATAGTGCTGATGTGGGGAGGATGTTTCCAGTAGTGGGAGATTCTCGGACTAGAGGCCACAGCCTCAGAATAAAAGGACGTACCTTTTAGAATGGTGATTGGCAAGAATTTATTTTGCCGGAGGGTGGCAAATCTGTGGAGATCATTACCGTGCACAGCTGTGGATGTCGTCGTTGGGTATTTTTATTAGTCTGAATAATTTGGTTATTAATTAATTATTAATCTTGATTAGTGTGGGCATTAAAGGTTACTGGGAGAGGGTAGGAGAATGGGGTTGAGAAGGAAAAATCGATGATCCATGATCAAATGGTGGAGTGGACTCCATGGACTGCAAAGCTTAACTCTGCTCCTATGTCTCATGATATGATCTTATGATTCAGATAGCATCGTTTTAAATGTGGTACAGGATATTTATGCACAGGACATGATGTGGGTACATAATGTTTTGAGGTCAGATCAAAGGATTGTTTTGTCTGCTCCCTGATATGTCATCCTGCCGTCTCTGATCGCCCTCCCTCTCCTTCCTTCAGTTTGCAGGCAAATAGCAGACATAATTATTGCTGGCTCCTGCTTGATACTAGTACAGCTTCATCTTTGGGCTGCTATCGGCTCCTGCTGAATACGTGCACAGCTTTGTGTATGGGCACACGTGTGGTGCCCAGTGACGGCTGTACTAAAGTATTTCATTTGTTCCAGTATCACAGATATGAAACTGTTCAAATTTTGTTTTGTGTTTTAATTTTTCAACCTCCGTAAAATAATTCATTTCTGAAGATCCTCCTTGGAAAATTAAACTTTTAAGTGCTAGAGAGGTTGTTAGTCAATAATCAGGCTCATCATATTGAAAAATGTACTTGCTCATGAATACAATCGAGCTGTTTTATTTTCCTGATGCGTTCAGATTGACTCATGAAGGAAGTGCAGCAGATTTGTCTCAATGTGGTACTTCAGCCAGTGAACATATTGCTTCTTCTGGAGGAGCAGAATGTACTGGACATTCCTCCGTTTAATTGTTCATGTTAAGACTCCAAAAGCAGCTGCCAAATTCATTCCACAACAGTGAACGCTGTGGTTCTCAGACTGAAATCTGGTGGCCTTTGTCTGATCGATGGATTGCCATCTTTTAATTTGGTACCAAGTATCAGACCATCATTGATTTTCCGGCACCCTTAGTTCCAGAGCCTTTCTAGATTAACTGTTTTATCGGAACAACAAATGATACAGCGTTGAAATGGGCCCTTTGGCCCATTGAGTCAGCACTGACCAACGATCCCTGCACATTAACACTATCCTACACACAGAGTGACAATTTACACTTATACCAAGCCAATTAACCGACAAATCTGTAGGTCTTTGGAGTGTGGGAAGAAACCGAAGATCTCTGAGCAAACCCACGCGGTCACAGGATAGCGTACAAACTCTGTACAGACAAGCACCCGTAGTCGAGATCGAACCAGGGTCTGTGGCGCAGCAACCCTAATCCGCGGCCCTATTGTCAGCATTGACATAATTGCGATTTAATCCAACTATCTTTCCTTGCTCCGTGCCATGCTCCTCGCTATCCTGTCTACTGAAGATTGTATCATTAATTTCTCTATATCAACATCTTGCCTCACTACAGCATTAAGGGCCTGTCCCACGAGCATGCGACTCCATGTGGCAAGCGCGACCTAAAGGGCATGTCCCACCAGCATGCGCCAGTAGGTCGCACTTGCCGTATGGAGATCTTAATGGTCCAAATAATCTAAATCCATGCCCCGAGTATCAACTCCTCAGTTTTGCTTTCACCTTCACCTGTCCTACCATCACTGACACATAGGATTTTCTGGAGATCAGTACACCTGAGGTCCTAAGTTTAAACCTTTTGCCTAACTCCCTATATTCATTAGTGAAATAACTAAATCATTCTTTGTTGCTAAAAAAATACATATTCTGATCCTGATGAAATTAATTTCCTTTGAAACACTAGGAACAGGAAGAAATTCCAAAGTAATTACAAGCTGCAATTTTAGGCCAGGAAATCGGGATGCTGATTGTTCAGTAACCTATAATAAAGCAGAAGGTAAACATTCAAGTTCTGGAAGCAATACAGAAAGGTTATGGGGCTAATATCTAGTGCCAAAGGATTTAATTATGAGGAAAGACTGGAAAAGCTAGTGCTCATTAATTTTGAAAGGGTTGACAGTGGTGCCTTATAAATCGTAGAAGGGAAAAACACGACTACTATTTCCAAAGTATCACTTGTGAAAGAATAATTTAAAAGGGGCAAAGTTTAAAGGAGACTAGACCAAGTGGGACCCGTTGGGTCACACGGGAGGCCTGGTCCCTCACGCAACCCGTTCCCTCAACGCAATATTCCACCACTCACCCGTTCCCCCAAGGCAATATTCCACCACTTACCCATAACCCCCAACTGTAAAATATAACATCAATCTGAACAAAATGATAAAAACACACCACAGGACGATGGTGAGTAAGGCGGTCCAAAAATTGTAGGCTATCGTATACTATTTTGGCGTAATTCAGGGCATGAATCACAGGCAGACACATAGACAGGCAGACTCACTAACAAACAAGATGAGCGTTTTAGTAATAACTAGACCAAGTGCAGACCCATTGGGTTTGCTCCCCCAACGCAATATTCCACCACTCACCTGTTCCCACAATGCAATATTCCACCACTCAAGCAACTGCGCAGGTGTGGCTCATTTTTCCCCATCTCCCAGCACTCCCCCCCTCCTTTTCACCCTCCCTCCAATCCATAGAGATGGATGGATGTAGAGATTGAGAGAGGGGGGTAGAGAGGGAGGGGGGTTCGAGAGGGAGGTGGGGGGTAGGGAGGGGGTGGTGGAGGGGGGCCGAGAGGGAGGAGGTGGAGGGGGGAAGTGAGGGAGGGAGGGAGCAGAGAAGGAGGGGTTAGAGTGGGGGGGGTTGGAGGCTAGAGAGGTAGGCGGCGAGAGAGGGAGGGGTGAGGGTAGATAGGGAGGTGGGTAGAGAGCGGGAGGAAGGGGTGAGAGGGAGTGTAGATGTGGCAACTACCCTCCCCTACTCCCTCCTCTCCCTCAATCCCCCCCACTCTCACTCCTCTCCGTCAATCCCCCCCCCCACACCCTCCTCTCCTTCAATCCCCCCCCCCACTCCCCCTCCTCACCTCCCCAGGATCTTTCCCCTCTTCTCCTCCCTTCCCGGCATCCCTCCATCACCTGTCTTTCCCGCTCCTTTCCCCTGCCGCTGCTCCGTCTCCACGAGGCCACATCGCCGCCACGATGACCCACTGCCGTCGCGAGGACTCACCGCTGCGGTCTCGATGTCTTCCTCACCGCAGCGGTCTCGGTACCTCCTTGATGGCCGCGTAAAACCCCAGCTGCGGCGTTGCAGCTAGAAGGCCGGGTCGGAAAAAGCGAAACGTTAATTTAAATACGGCTCTCCCCCTGACGTCACTCGAAGCTGGTGGAATATTCTGTGTGTGAAACGGGCGCCGACCTGAGACATTGTACCCGCCCACCTCATTGTGACGCCATCACTCGAAGCTGGTTGAAGAATCTTTGTGTGAAAGACGTTTTAAAGGGCAGTTTTGTCTTTTTTTTTTAACTTTAATCACTATTAAATTGTGAAAAATAATATCAAATCTTAAGTCGGAATATGTAAGCATTTAAGCGCTACTGCGTAGCATTTGGCGAAAATGCACGCACACACACTTTTATAGGTATAAAGATATATATAGATTTGTGGGGCAATTTTTTTTTTAACACAGAAGGAAGTGGGTGCTGCGAATACACTTCTAAGGATGGTGGTGGGGGCAGATATGGTGGTTTTTCAGAGGTTGTTAGATGGAGACTTGTGTGGATCACATGCAGGCAGAGGAGATTAGTTTATCTTGGCATCATGTTCTTCACAGACAAAGGGCTTGTTCCTGTGCTGTGCTTTCCTGTTCTATGTTTTAACTATAGAAATAACTCATTTCTAAAAAAAATTGACGCACATTTTGCTAGAAAAAGTAGGTTTGTCTCTTGCTTCCGATCCAACAATTTAATCTTTTATAATCTAGCAGCATTTAGAGCTTATCCATCAAACTATGTTGCAGGTGCGATATAATTGAGGCTCTTCTGTGATCTGCTGTGGAAGGTTGAGCATTAATCCCTTAACCAACAATGTTATTGAGCATAATCATAGTTATTCATCCAAGTGCTATTATTTATATATGTGTATATATATATAGCGCAAATTAACTGTCATTTTAAAATGGATAAACTAAAATAGATATTTGTTTAAAGAGTATTGTAAACATTTGAGGAAGAAAAGGCAGTCTGAACATGGGTTGATTTCAATGCTGTAGATTATGTCAGAATCCCAAACTGAAATTGTTCAAATTAGATCCCAGGAATGATTGAGTTAACATATGATGATGTATGACGAACACTGGGACTGTATCCGCTGAAATTCAGAAAGATGAGTGGGGACCTCATTGAAATTTACCGAATAGTAAAAGGTCTGAATAGAGTGGATATGGAGGGAATGTTTGCACTAGTTGGAGAGTCGAGGGCTAGAGGCCATAGTCTCAGAATAAAAGGATGTACCTTTGGAAAGGAGATGAGGAGGAATTTATTTAGTCAGAGGGTGGCACATCTGTTGAAATCATTGCCAGAGAAGGCTGTGGAGGGTATGACAATGGATATTTTTAAGGCAGAGATAGATTTGTGATTGGTTTGGGTTACGGAGGATATGGGGAGAAGGCGGGAGAATGGGGTTCAGAGGGAAAGATAGATCAGCCATGATTGAATAGCAGAGTAGACTTGATGGGCTGAATGACCTAATTCTGTTCCTATCATACATGAACTTATGAACTAGTTTGCTTTCAACTGTACCTCCATGGAGAATGTCCACTTGGTGTATTTGGTGCTCACTATTATGAAAGTCACATCAGTACCAAATCTATCCTAACTCTATCAGCATGCACTTGTATCTACTGGTGATGCTATTGAAAGAAGGGCTTCCACCTCCAAAAATAAAACATTGACTATAGGAATTTTTTAAATACTGTATCAGAGATGAATCAAACCAGAGGATAGAGGTTTAGTATCAAGGGGAAGAGTCTCAAAGGTGGATCGTCGTCATCTAGAGCAGTGGTTCCCAACCTTTTTTTGGCCATGCCCCACCTAATCACCTCTAAAATCCTGATGCCCCCCCCCCCCCCCCCCCCCCCCCCCCATGTGGTGATATATAATTCTTATCATTTAAAAAGTGAACTCCGTTTCAGCTGAAGAAGCTTAAAACGCCAATACCTTGGTTTAAACAAGCTTCAAAAGAACATGGCATCCATGAAAAAGAAAAATGAAATAAACAAAAGACAGTTAAAGTTCTGAGCAAGAAATTACTAAAAAATTGTTTAAAAAAAGAAAAAAACATTAGGTGGTATTAAAATAATAATAATGATAAATATGATAATAAAAGAGTATTCACAGGTAATAAAGAGAGAGAAATTTTCTATATTAGAATATTGAAATATTTGTGGATTGTCTCATACGAAAACAGCAAATAAAGTTTCAAAACATATAATAGAGAACTGAAATGTCATACAACACAAACTAATTTGAATAATTAGCAATGAGTAAAGACATTTCATAACTAGCCTCAAGAGTACGACTGACAGTAACAGTTTGTGCAGTAAACAGAGACTTTATTGTTGATCTTTTTTCAAACTTATCCTTTAAAGATTTGAAGTAATTCAAATCTGAATTTACATACGCACTATGTTTCGCCTTCAAACGTGCCTCAAGACGACCTGGTTTCATTGATTCGTTGGTCAAGCATTGTTGGCATAAGAGGCAGAAAGGTGACCGTTCATCATGGACAGCGGGTATGAAACCAAGTTTTAAATATTCCTCTGAATACTGACAAACTTTCTTCTTGCTTGCACTACTCATTTTAGCACGAGCAGACAAAGAAATAATTCTCAGAAAATGGATTGCTTACCCTTGAGAGAAAACGGAGGAAATAGATATTATAAGGGTAACTTAGCAAAAGCTCTTTGAATCGCATTTCTAAATCCAATTCAATAAATAAGGTTCTCCCATGACCTCGCGCACTTCGTGCGACGTGGATGAAGAGCGATGGCGCGGTGATTATGTAATAACTACACAATAAAGACCTTTTTTACCCAAAAACAATTATTTACTCAAAATAATATCTGAAACATAAACTACATATGTTTACCTGATGGAAAATCCAAAAAAATAAAAATCGAAAATTTGGACCCAGACCTCCTCAGTCGCACTCAATTGCCCCCCTTAAAAATCAAATTGCCCCCCTGTGGGGCGTACGCCCCACGTTGGGAACCACTGAGTGGTAGGCATTGCCTGAGAGAGTGGTTGAAGCCAAAGCTCTGAGAGCATTTTAGTGTCTAGGTGAACACTTGAATTGCTTAGGCACAGAGGGCTGCTGACCAAGTGCTTAAGCAGGTACCTGAGTGATGAGGTGCTCACTGGTTGGCATGAATGACTTGGGCAAAATGGTTGTTTCCATGTTTTATGCTTCTGTGAAATAAATAATCAATGATAGTAAACACTACATAAATATCTGTTCAAATTTAAGGTATAATATCAAATCCGGGATGATGCTTGTAATTCTTTTGATCTCAACTAGTTTGGGATGTAACCTGTGACCAGGTCTCATTTATCTCTATTCTTGGCATCACTGTAAGTAATACTTGAAATGAAACAATTTGAGCATTTGGCTTTGAAAATGCATATAGAATCTATTGAGTTGCTTATCTTAAGAAGTCATGTACAAGATGGCATCTCAGAGGGATCTACTTGTTTAGATAGTTTGCAGAGGTGTACTTTTATGCCGTTGACAATAATGGGGGGGACCTGGGAAGTGGGGGGGGGGGTTGGAGAGAACAAAGGAAAGCCTGGCGGGTGGGGATGCCACGAATGATGGGGCACCTGGGGTGGGTGCTTCTTCCACATGTATCGGCAGGGAGTGGATAGGACTATTCGGTATTTTTGTAACTTTCTCGGCGCCACACAGTCGACTCATGTGTACTGTCCAGGTGGTATGCAAAACAAATTAATTTCACTGTAAATATGATGATAAAATATAATTTATTCATTCATGTGTATGTTTTATGATATATAGATTTTAGTAGATCTTTAAAGAAAGATTAGTATTTCATTCTTGATTGAGATTTTTTATAAATTAATGGGCTATTTGCATCTGTTTTTTATTTTTCTATTTTTAACTTTTTTTTTCCTGCACACTACCATCAGTTATTTAGCACGAAAACAGGCCCTTCATGCATACCAACCAAGCTGCCTCATGTCATCTAGTCCCATCTGCCTGTATTTGCTCCATATTCCTCTAAACCTTTCCTCTCCATGTACCTGTCCAAGTGCCTTTTAAATATTATTCTTGTACCTACCTCCTCTGGCAACTATTTCCAAATATCCACCACTTGTGTATTGTGTGTGGTTTTTTATTGTACCTATGCTGGCAAAATCATTTCACTTGCACTTTATGTGCAAGTGACGAATAAAACTTGACTTCACTCGACTATCTGAGTTTAAAAAAAAGCTCTCGTCTTCCGTTCTTTTATAAAGCAAACAATTAAAGGTATGTACCTTATTTTTACATTAAATGGGGCATGTATATAACCCTATAATTATAATTTTCTATAGCGAGTAGCTCATTTTGGGCCTCTGGTTCCTTTCAAATCTTTCCCCTCTCCCCTTTGTCGTTTGGTTCCTCTTCCCCCTACCCTGTGTAAAAGAGTGCATTCACCTTATTAATTTCCCTCATGATTTTATTACTTGTAGATTTTTGATTTTCTGGATTAATTGTTAAATTTGAGCATTAAATTCATTTTATTGCAGCTCTGGTGTTCTTATTGCAAGCTGCCCCACATTCTCTGCCGATTTTGGGAGCATAATACCAGATTAGCAGCATGAACATACTGACTTGTAATTACTTAGCCCCCTTGAAACTATTGAAGATGCATTGTAACTATGAGCTTTCATTATGTCAAAGATGTTTTTTTTACCCTTGGTTGTGGCATATGTTGCATTGTATTCTGAATGTTTTATATACTTGTGGTAAAGGATATTAAGCACCACATACAGTAATAAAGGCATAAAATGTTGGAAAATATATTGTCAGCATTTATTTCGAAAAGACTAGAATGTAAAAACAGGGATGTAAATGCGGCTTTATAAGGCACTGGTTAGGCTGCATTTGGAGCATTCTGTGCAGTTTTGGGCTCAATATCTGAGGAAGGATGTGTTGGTATTGGAAAAGGGTCCAGAGGAGGTTTGTGAGTTAACATATGATTGGGTTAACATATGATGAGTGTTTGATGTCACTAGGCCTGTACTTGTCCAGTGAAAGGCTTGGATAAAGTGATGTGGCCAAGATGTTTCCACTGGTGGGAGAGTCTGGAATCAGAGGCCATTGCCTCAGAATAAAAAGACTTGCCTTTAGAAAAGAAGGCTTTATTCCGTGGGTGGTAAATCTGTGGATTTATTTGCCAAAGATGGGTGTGGAGGCCAAGTCAATGGATATTTTTACAGCGGAGATTGACAAATTCTTGATTTGTAAGGGTGTCGGGGGTTATGGGGAGAAGGCAGGTAAATGAGGTTGAGAGGAGATGATAGATCAGCCATGATTGAATGGCGGTGTAGACTCGATGGGATGAATGGCCAAATTCTGCTCCTATAACTAATGTACTTGTGAAAAGACGAGCAGCATTTAAAAACGATACTAGATGAAAATCATTGATTTGCAATGTAAAAATAGGACCAGGTGGATGATGATGTTCACTCATGGCTGATTTCTTTTTCATTGCAGATATGGCATTAGTCCTGAAAACATCATACTGTATGGGCAGAGTATTGGCACCGTTCCAACTGTAGACCTGGCTTCGCGGTATGAATGTGCTGCCGTTATTCTGCATTCTCCTCTGACCTCAGGAATGCGGGTGGCATTCCCAGACACAAAGAAAACATACTGCTTTGATGCATTCCCCAAGTAGGTATACTTTGCTATGGTTCAACTGGGACTGGTGTATTGAAGTGATTTCTTGTGAAAACCCACTCACATCTTGCCCCATTGCAGCAACCTATCAAATTAAATGCAGTTCTGGAAAGGAACATCTGTAGAGAATAAATCGCTCAAATAGGACCAAAATAATCACTCTGATATAAGTTAATCTTCATCTCATCTGTCAACAAGACTTTTTTCCAGAACTGTGGCTGCTCCATCAAGTACTTCTCAGCAAACTGTAGCCTGGCCATCCTATTGTTGCGGCTAACCAGTGGTTTGAATTTTGCAGTGTAGCCTCTATTTCTGTTCATGAAGTCTTCTGCGGACAGTGGGCATTGACAAAACCTCACCTGACTCCTGAAGAGTGTTGCTGCTCTGAGATGGGTGTTTGGGGATTTTTCTTTATTATAGTGAATTTTTCTGTCATCACCTGTGGAGGTCTTCCTTGGCTTGCCATTCACTTCAGAATCAGAATACCATTTATTGTCATTTGAACCCAATTTCAAACAAAATTACGTTTCTGCAGACATACAAACAAGAAAAAAAACCAAGATACACAATGAACACAATTATCTTATAAATTGTGCACTTTATTTCTGGGGTTGGTCTTTCTCTGTAACCTGGAGATGAATGGAATTAGTAAAAAAAAACAGCAGGCTTTCCTAGTTGCTGTGCTGGCTAGATTTTCTTCTGTGTCCTTACTCCATGTGGTTATTGTTAAAGCACCAGAACATGCCAAACAGGCAATGTTATTGGAATGAAAGGGTGATAAGGATAATGCTGGCATAGAGCTGAAAGTTTAGGAATATCTCTGTTCTATGGTCCTACTGGAGCCTTTTTTGTATTTGAGACATAAAGAACTGCAAATATTGGTTTACTGAAACGCTCAGTGCTGGAGTAACTCAGTGGGTCAGGCATCCCTAGAAATCATGGTTAGGTGACATTTTGGGTCCGGATCCTTCGGACAGATTGTAGTTGAGATGGGGTGTGGTGGGGGGGAGGGGGACTGGAAGAGAGGTGGGGCATAACACCAGAGGTGGGGAGGAACTCCAGAGATGCTGCCTGATCCGTTGAGTTACTCCAGCGATTTGTGTCTAGCTTCTTGGGAAGTGATAGATGGATAAAAGCAATGGGAGTTTTGGCAGATGGGTGGACAAGGACTGGAAATACAACGGAGTGTAAGATTAGGGAAGAAGAGGAGTGAAAGGTGAAGCCAAAGGAAGGGTTAAAGATGGATGGGGTGTAGAGGAATGGGTGAGTACCCGAATGGGGCATACGGAAGATATTTGGGGATTTTCTTCCACATAATGGATAACATGGTAATCTGAGACTTGCCGTGCACGTGCTCATCATATACATTTACCACATAATTGTTGTGAAGTTAAACCTACTCTTACTAAAAGTAAACATGTCGTATAACTTTCACCCAAGGGCAGAAACGGCCACTCTGCCGTTTCTATAACACCATATTGTGCCTTGATGCCAGATTGAGACGGTGTTTACATTGTAATTGCAGCTTTGGACCCAAGCCAGGTCCTGACATGTATTAGGGTGATTACCCCCTTGCATTTAACAAAAAGGAAGAGATGCAGGAAGCCACATGAGTATCAGCTTGGCACTTTTCAGCTTACAGTATCATGTAGCGCCTCCCACTCAAATCGAAGATGATAGCTCACACATTGAAAGCTCTGTTTCCAAGGCTGTGTTGAAATTTTTGTCGGATTTTTTTTTAACTTTTACTGAGAATTCTAAAATAGGTGACTAGTTCATCATTCTAGGAACCAGAAGTTGCAAAGAATATTCATCATGGGGTGATGTTTTAAAAAAAAAAAAAAAAAAGTTGGCAGATGGAATCTTTATCATAGTCAGGTTTTACATAAGAGGGCAGCATAGTGGCACAGCAGCAGAGTTGCTGCCTCAAGCACCAGAGACCCAGGTTTGATCCTGACTACGAGTGCTGTCTGTATGGAGTTTGTACTTTCTCTCTGTGACCATGTGGATTTTCTCCGTGTGCTCCAGTTTCATCTCACACTCCAAACATTAGCAGAATTTAAGTTAATTGGCTTTGGTAAGTTGGATAAATGTCCCAAGTGTTGGTCGGATAGCGTTAGTGTGTGGGTGATCGCTGGTCGGCGCGGACTCAGTGAGCCTAATTCCGAGCTGTCTCTCTAAAGTAAAGTCTAAAGAGTAGGACACAGACTTGTTCGTGGCAAGAGTTGGGTGTGTAGGTTTGCATGTTGTATCGTGTTAAAGGGGATTGCAAATAGTGCTGACAGGAACAGTAAGGTGGTGTGGAAAATAAATATTTGAAAGAATGCATTAAAAGAGATCAATTTAGAAATTAATTCAAGGAAGATGAAGGTTAGTGTCTTCTAAATGAAGAAATAAGAATTGTATAGGAGCAGAAGATTTTGGAAATCTTGGCCAGTAGGTATAAAAAAACACTGAAAAAGTTGAACTGTTGGTCGTTATCTTGAGTTTAGAAGATTGGGGTGTTTTAAAGGGTAAAAAAGATTTGATAGGGCTGATGGAAGAGGTAATCTGAAACTGAGACGGAAAGTGTGGAAGTGAAGGATGAAAGCATATTGAGCACACTAAGTGGGAGTCTGAAAAAGACTTCCTAAAACTATTGTTTGTGCTCAGTGTAATTTGCAAGGTTGAGGTCACTGGATTTCCTTTGAATAAAATAATTTAGACAAGAGGCAGGAATTCACTGTTTTTGTTTATAGATTACAGAACTGATTCAGTGAAAATATGCGGCCCTACCTGGCTTATTCCTGTTTCCAATAGGTTCTAATCTTCCAATTGAAGATTCGAGGAATAAGGCATGACAGGAATATTTAGAGTAAAGTCTATCTGTTATGTGGAGAACATATGGCAGAATAAACAATCTTCGGCTGAATTACCTTTTTTCCCCTTTGTAATGTCCAAAGGCAATATGGAACAGTTTCATTGAAACTTCTTTTGGTGTGGTTTAAGTCTGTATAGAGTTTGTACTTTCTCCCCGTGACCCACGTGGGTTTTCTCTGTGATCCCTGGTTTCCTCCCACACTCCAAAGAAATACAGGTTTGTAGATTAATTGGCTTGGTAAAATTGTAAATGGCCCCTAATTGTGTGTAAGGTAGTGTTAGTGCACGGGGATCGCTGGTCAACGTGGTCTCCGTGGACCAGAAGGGTCTTTTTCCGCGCTGTATTTCCAAACTAAAAGTCAGAAGACAGGTGCAGGAGAAGAACATTAATTAATCAATCCAGAACTACCCTGAAGTTTACATTCTCCATCCTCTAATTAATTCTTAAGTAATTTATTATTTTTTTCTCTTCTATCTCGAATCCATGCACATGCTTTTCATGCGTGAAGAATTTCTTTATGCCAATCTTAAATATACTTTTTATTATCTTCAATCCATGTTCTTTTGAACTACCCATAAGAATAAGGCAATTTTTGATTTCCCTTTAACAATCCTTATTGACCAACCTTTTTCAAAGTTTCTCTAGTTTCTTCTGCACTATTTGTGCTTTTGGCATTTGGCCTTTTGAGGACAGTTTGTTTGGATTTTCTAGTTACATCATTTTGCTAAATTGTGTGATTGTGCCTGCTTTGTTGCGAATGGTAAACAGGGGAGTAGAGCACAGAACTCTATCCTGAATATAAATATTCATTTGAATTAGACAAGACATCTCTGCTTCCTCGACATTTTACCCGTGCATTTTGTACGTGCATTCAGAGAACTAAGTAAATCTGGCTGCAATAGCGTTTCATTGGAACATTTTATTGAACAAAAAAACAAGCTTCATGTATGGCAGGATATAGAAAAAGGTATTGTAGTCTAAACACACTGCAGGAAGCTGGGGTCCAAGTAAGTCGGTCTAAAATCCTGTCTGACCTGTTTTTTCCTACAAAAACAAACACCAACCGGCATGTTACACTAGAAGCGCATGAATCGTTGCACACCCTATTCAATACTTGCAAATAAATTACTTGTTTTGTATAAAGACCATTGCTCTTTCTGCACCATTAAAAAAATTGAAATATATTACTCATGTCAACTTAAATCAGTCACCTCATAAACTAGAGTTTTTAAACCTGCGGAATGTGATTCATTGTGTGAAGCAAATGGGATATTTTTGAGAAAAAACATAGATTCACATCAGTTTGACGTTATTTCTGCTACGTACTAAAAACAGACATGCTTTCTCTTCAAAGTTATCCAGGGGGTTGATATTTGCTCCAGATTCATGAGAGAGTATGATTGTTCAAGGATGGGAATATTTACGAGATCCTGACAGAAATGTTGAAAACTACGATAATAAAATGAATAGCAAAATGTATTACTACACAATAACTAGTATATGTTCCAATGACTTATGTATTGCTTTAAAAAATTAACAACCTGGATCATTTGGATAACATGGGTAATTTAATGGATCTTTTGGGCAATTTAATGCAATGAGTTCTTTGAAGTTACCATCTGTGTTAAAAATATTAAACGCCCCCACATAAACCTGAGAGATGGAAGCAGGGGTGGCATAGTGGCGCAGCTAGTAAAGCTGCTGCCGCACAAAACCAGAGACCTGGGTTTGATCTTGACCTCGGTTGTTGTCTGTGGAGTTTGTAGGCTCTCCATGTGACCGTTTGCATTTCCTTTGACTGCCCCGGTTCCCCCCCACATCTCAAAGATCAGCGGATTTGTGTGTAAATTTTCCCAAGTGTGTAGGAATGCTAAAGTGTGTAGGATGCTAAAGTGGGATAACATAGAACTAATGTGAACAAGCGATGATTTGGATGGGCTGTAGGGCCTGTTTCTATGCTGTGTCTTTCAATCGATTAAGGGCAGCACAGTGGTGCAGTGGTAAAGTAGCTGCCTTACAATGCCAGAGACAGGGGTGTGATCCTGATTACGAGTGCTGTCTGTACAGAATTTGTACGTTCTCCCTGTGACCGCGTGGGCTTTCCTCCCACACTCCAAAGACATGCAGGTTTGAAGGTTAATTGGCTTTGGTAAAATTAGAAATTGTTCCGAGTGTGTAGGGTAGTATTAGTGTACGGGATGATTGCTGGTCGGTGTGGACTCAGTGGGCTGAAGAGACTGTTTCCACATTGTATCTCAGGTTTACAGTGGGCTAATGGGTCTACTGTACCATTCAATGCTAGTAATGCTGATGTTTTACTTCCATGTCACTCTCCAGCACTAATCCAGTATCCTTGCTTTTAATATCCAAAATATTATTTGATATCTTCTGTGAAAACGCTCAGCAACTGAACCTCCTTAGTCCCCTCGTATAAAGACTTTCAAATGTTCTCCGTCCTTGGTGAATTTAAGTCTTTGAGTCTGTGACCCCCTGATTCAGTTCACTGTATCCAGAGGAGCCATCATCCCAGAATACATTCTATCAACCTCATAAATGTGTATTTCTTCTTAACTCTAAAGATCCCTGTAAGCTCAGTGGACTTGATCTTTCCTTTTGGACAATCCTCCCTTTAACCCCTTCCCAATAACTTCACTGTACATCCCCTATTGCAAGTATACCTTCCTTGGCTAGGGAAACCAGATCATTACACATTATTTTAAGTGCAACGCAACCAGGGTTAGGCTCCCATACAGTTTATTAGAACATGGAACATTCTTTTCTTGTACTGAAATCTTGAAATAAAGATCTCAACCCAAAATTGATACATGCTGGAACAACTCGGCGGGGATGGGCTGCATCTGCAGAGAAGAAGTGCATGATGTTTCGGGTCAAGACCCAAGAAGGTCTCGTCCCGGAACGTCACCCATTCCTTCTCTCCAGAGATGCTGCCTGTCCCGCTGAGTTACTCCAACATTTTGTATCTATCTTCGGTGTAAACCAGCATCTGCAGTTCCTTCCTGCGCCTCTCAGCCCAAAATATCGTCAGTCCATTCCCTCCACAGATGCTGCCTAACCCACTGAATTCCTCCAGAACTTTTGTTTATTTTTGGTTATGATTCCAGCATCTGACCTATGGTTCCACATGCACTTTGTTTTCTTAAAACTTGTATGTTAACTTCAGTGACACATGCGCATGGATATCTGGGTCCCTGGGAGTACCTCTGTTTCAGTCTCTTGCCATCTAAAAGCATATTTTGCTTTTCTAAGTTTTCTGTCAAAGTAAAAATCCTCCTAAAAGGTCACAAAGTAACTTGGTGGGTCAGAAGGCATCTTTGGAGAACTTGGATAGATGACATTTTGGGTCAGGAGCCATCTGAAGAAAGGTCCCGATCCGAAATGACAACTATCCTAGATTCTCCAGAGATGCTGCCTGACCTGATGAGTTACTCCAGCACTTTCTGTCCTTTTGTGTAAACCAGTATCTGAGGTTCTGTGTTTCTAAATATCTTCAAGGAGACATGCCTTTTACAATCTTTTCACTTGTATTGATGTAATATTAGTGATATTCCACAAATAATTGAGGTATTTTCTGTCTCTTTTTTCAATCACCTGCCATTTGTGATGTGTTAATTCTAATCCAGAGGATGAATCTTCCCCTGGTGATTCCCGTCCCTTCCTTGGAGTAGGAGGATGAGGATGGGTTTCATTAGATCATACGAGGCCTTTGTCCAAATCTGTTTTAGGAGCTTAGGTAATCTGTTTAGGAGCTTGAGAGATACAAAGCTCAGAAGTTTGGCATGCACTGCAGTTCAATCGCAACACTGCTGCCAATGGAATGGGGTCACAAGAGACTGATGCTGGAAGATTGAGCAAGGATCAAACTGGAGGAACTTGGAGTACCCATCAGCTTACGGCAGGAAAATGACCAGGTGCATTACAGGTCATGGCTCTTCAGAGTGGTGGAGTAGAGGACAGAAAGCTGGTAGAAAGAGCTGAGGGGAGGGGGTAGGGTAAACAATAGGTGGATCCATCCAGTTAAGGAGTAGTTGAATGACAGATGAGTCAGGTGGTGGAGAAAATGGTGAAGATCGTAACAATGCCTAGAGGTGATGTGTCGAAGACAATAGTGTCGTTTTTATAGATACAGCGTGGAACTAGGCCCTTTGGCCCACCGAGGCCAGGCCGACCATCGATCACCTGTTCACATTAATTCTATCCAACACACTGGTCATTTTACAGAAGCCAATTAACCTACAAACCCACCTATATTTGGGATGTGGGAGGCACCCAGAGAAATCCCACAGGGTCCCAGGGAGAAGGTACAAACTCCACACAGGCATCACCCAAGGTCAGGATCGAACACAGGTCTCTGGTGCTGTGAGGCAGCAAGTCTACTGCTGTGCCACTGTACTGTCCCAACAATAGGGTGCTGAGGTTGAAGTTTTGATCAGGAAGAAAGGTGGAGAGATGGTGGGCAGAAGTGAATGGGTGCGTTGGGGAGAGGGAAATAGAGGGGACCTGGACTAGGTTGGGATGGAAGATAAGTGTTAAGAGGGGAAGGAAACTGTATTGCATTGGAAAGTAAGGTGTGGGGGAAATGGGAACATTGCATTTTCCTGCTATTGGGTTGTAGGCAACCTAAACGGAATACAAGGTGCAGTTCTTGCAGTTTGCATATAACCTCACTCTGACAGTGGAAACGGCTAAGGACAGATGGGTGGTACAAACAGATGCAGCCAGACCCACAAAGTTCCGAACATGGTTTGTTTTTGCAATCATTGGAATCGATTGGTTTATTGCCAATTTGAACTCCTATGCATTTAGTTCCTTACGACATGCCTGAGGATCTGCCAGAACGACTATCTCCACAGCAAGTTTACACCGCTCCATCTCCCCAAGAGCTTGCGGATGGATATTTTCCAGCTTGGGAGATTTGTCGAAAAAAAATATTCTTAATTTCTTTATGGTCTTTGTGGTAGCAGCACAGTGGCAGAACGATAGACTTGCTGCCTTGCAAGAGCCAGAGACCTGGGATTTAGATGAGGGGGGGGGGAAGAAGGAACCCGAGGGGTAACCTTTTTACACAAAAGGGTGGTAGGTGTATGGAACGAGCTGCCGGAGAAGATATGTGTAAGAATGAACTACAGATGCTGGTTTACACCAAAGATAGACGCAAAAAGCTCGAGTAACTCGGGGTCAGACAGTATCTCTGGAGAAGAGTCCATGACATTTTGGGTCAAGACCCTTCTTCAGACCGTATTCCTTTTCTCCAGAGATGCTGCCTGACCTGCTGAGTTACTCCAGCTGTTTGTGTCTGCCTGTCGGAGGAGAAGATAATTGAGGCAGATGCCATCTGCCATCAATTAAAAAATGTTTTGACAGACACATGGATCGGATAGGTTTAGAGGGCCAATGCAGGCAGGTGGGACTAGTGTAGATGGGGCATGTTAGTTGGTGTGGGCAAGTTGGGCTGGAGGGCCAGTTTCCACGCTGCATGACTATTAAACTGCTAATTTTCAAATGATGGTGAGTGGAGTATGTGTTGGGGAAAAGAAGAGCATGTTATGTTTCTCATGATCAGCATTTACCACAGGGTCAAGCAAGAATTGGCTTCATATGCTCTCTAGAACTTTAATTACTGCTTCCCTACCTCCTTCCCACATTTCCATGGGATGCACTACCCAGGAGGTCTGCGGGTCGGGCAGCATCTCTGAAGAACATGGATAGGTGACATTTTGGGTCTGGGCCCCTCTTCAAACTGATTGCGGTGGGGGTGGGGGGCAGGGAGAACGTTTGAAGAGAGGTGGGGGGGGCAAGAGAATGTCTGATGCAGACGAGGGGAATTATTGATAGGCAGATGGTTGGACAAAGGCTAGAGATGCATAGACAAAGTGTGAGATAAGGATAGAAAAAGATCCAAAGTATAAAACCAGTAAAATTTTGTGTAAAAAAAACCTGAGTTGCCTAAAATAGGTAAAGAATCTTCCTCTTCCTATTGTGAGGTAAATATGGGTCATTGAACCCACAGAGTAAATTCTTCAGCATGGTGGCGCTGCAGTAGATGTGCTGCCTTACAGCGCCAGAGACCCGGGTTTGATCCTGACTATGGGTACTGTCTGTACGGAGTTTGTACGTTCTCCCTGTGACTGAGTGAGTTTTCACTGGGTGGTTCGGTTACCTCCCACACTCCAAAAACATATACGTTTGTAGGTTAATTAGGATTGGCAAGAATTGTATATTGTCCCTAGTGTGTAGGATAGTGCTAGTGTGTGGGGATCGCTGGTCGGTGCAGATGTGGTGGGCTGAAGGGCCTGTTTCCTAAATTGTATATCTAAACTAAAATTGGAAAAAAAGATTTACTCTGCTGCAGGTAAAAAAAAATATTTAGCAGTCCGAATTGGTTCCATAATTTTTCACACTAATTCATGTAAAATATGCATGATGCCTGACCCGCTGAGTACTCCAGCATCTGCAGTTTATTGTGTCTCAAGGGAAATATCTACAGAAAGAGTCATAGAGTAATACAGTGTGGAAACAGGCCCTTCGGCCCAACTCGCCCACACCGGCCAACATTGTGCCAGCTACCCTAGTCCCACTTGCCTGCGCTTGGTCCATACCCCTCCAAACCTGACTTATCCATGAACCTGTCCAACTGTTTCTTAAACGATGGGATAGTCCCAGCCTCAACTACCTCCTCTGGCAGCTTGTTCCATACACCTACCACCCTCGGTTTTCCCCTTCACCTTGAGCCTATGTCCTCTGGTCCTCGAATCCCCTACTTTGGGTAAAAGACTCTGTGCATCTACCCAATCTATTCCTCTCATGATTTTGTATACCTTTATAAGATCCCCCATGGAGCGTACGAGGATGAGGGAATGGAGACTCGGCCTACTCAATCTTTCCCTATAGCTCACCACCCTCTAGTCCTGGCAACATCCTCGTAAATCTTTTCTGAACCCTTTCAAGCTTGACAATATCTTTCCCATAACATGGTGCCCAGAACTAAACACAATATTCTAAATGGGGTCTCACCAACGTCTTATACAACTGCAACATGACCTCCCAACTTCTACACTCAATACTCTGACTGATGAAGGCCAAAGTGCCAAAAGTCTTTTTGACCATGTCAAGATGAGTTAGTCTTTATGTTTTGCTCAAGATTCCAGCATCTGCAGTTCTTTGCGTCTGAAGTCAGTCATACAGCATGGAAGATAGACACAAAATCAGAATCTTTGGAGAGAAGGAATTGGTGATCCTCCTTCCTCTGCCCGCTGAGAGTTCAGGACTGCTCTCCAGAGATGCTGCCTGTCCCGCTGAGTTACTTTAGCATTTTGTGTCTTTCTTCGATTTAAACCAGCATCTGCAGTTCCTTCCTACTCTTACAGCATGGAAACAGGCCCAACTTGGCCAACTTGTTCCATCTACACTAGCCCCATCTCTCTGTATTTGGCCCATATCCCTCCAAATCTGTCCGATCCAAGTACCAGTCTAATTGTTTCTTAAACATTGCAATATCCCTGTCCCAACTACCTCTTCTGGCAGCTTATTCCATGCACCCACCACCTTTTGCGTGAAAATGTCACCCCTCTGGTTCTTAATAAACCTTTTCCCCTTCATTGTAAACCAATGTCCTCTGGTTCTCGATACTCCTACTGTGGGCAAGAGACTCTGCATCTACCCGATCTGTTCCTCCCATCTCACTCTCAGAAAAGTAAATCATCTTATTGTGACATTGTTTTCTTATGTTTTACAGCATTGATAAAATCTCCAAGATCTCATCTCCTGTGTTGATCATCCATGGAACGGAGGATGAGGTGATCGACTTCTCTCATGGCCTGGCATTGTATGAGCGTTGCATTAAAGCAGTGGAGCCACTGTGGGTGGAAGGGGCTGGTCACAATGACATTGAACTATACAGCCAATACCTGGAGCGTCTCCGAAAGTTTATCTCTTATGAACTGGTCAATGTGCAACGGAATTGAATGTAACCAAGAACAAACATTTTGGAAAGTCTATTTTTTCAGGAGAACTTTGGGTAGTATTGGAAACACAAACACAACCATGATTTTTTTTTTAATTCACATTGGGTGCTAGTGCAGGTAAAGCATAGAAAACAAATGTGATGCAACAATTATTCTTGAGTATTTTGCTAATTATTTACAACCATAGTACGTTGTTGCTTTTCTATCTGTAAGGAGTTTGTGGGGTTGAAGCCAGAGTAAAGGTGAATTTGTTCCTTGTGAGATGAGGCCCTTTAAATGCAATCCATTTGGTCATTTTGGCTATTATTTTTTTTTAAAGAACTCTGGTGTATTTAGAACGGGTTTTACTCTTCACACCACATGAAGTTATTGTGTCACTATTTTAAGATGTGGAAAATATCAAAGAAGTGAAGAGATTGTTTTCTCAAAAAAAATTAGCCAAAAAATACCATAAATTGCATTGCAAATTTCTGCTCTTACAAGCCCAGTCCATTCTAGTGTTTTCTTGTCCCTTTATTATTGGGTGTGTTTATCTGTCCTCTTGATATCAGCTTGTGATGTATGATAGACTCTCCCATACTCCAACGTAAACTGCCATCTCTCTACTCCATTTACACGTTTTGGTAGCATGAGGTAGAAATGGGAGTTAGGTGTGATTATTACTGGAAAAAAGCAGCCATTTTTGTGATAGAAAGAAATCATGAGTGTGGAGGAACAAGCTTGAATCAAATGTGGCAGGTTGAGCGGAAAATAATCGACATTCACCAAAATGTATTTAACAAACTTGGTTTGGTTTAAAGCTGTGAATGTTTGGTTAGTTTTGCAGATCTTTGTACCAAAGTAGGTGCATATTACTGCTTCTGCCATTCCTAGCTAAAGGTGAGGATTATTCGTTGTCGGATGGGATATATTTTCAATGTTATGCGTAGCTGGATGTGCAGAGCATTGGTGTTTTACACAGCACAGATTGAATGCTGTGGAAAAGTTTGGGGGGAATGAGATATTGGCAGCAACTTGGTAGCTCCAGTAAAGTTGAAATGTTGATGCTTGTGGCCTTCATATTGTATGACAAGCTGTTCAAAGTAACCAATATTAAGTGGATTTTGAGATCCAACGATGAAATTTCCCTTGATGGTTCAGTGGTAAATATACTGCACAGCTTCAAACTGAGCCATACAAACCTTCCTTGATCTGAGCATGTGCTGAATTAGCTGATCTCGGCTGAAACAAGGTTAGAGAAATCAGAAATGTGAGGGAGGGAGGGGGGGGGGGGGGGGGGGGGGGGGGGGGGGGGGGGGGGGGGGGGGTGGGCTTGGGCTTCCACTCCTGAAGGGTTTCCAAGTAATTTTTTGTGAGATATTGTACTAATCTGTGGGCGTTAGGTGAGGATAGGATGAAGCATGGCTCCGATTTTCCAACTCTCCTTTCTTCCCCTCCCATCCGAACATGGTCCTTGCGTTGGTCACTTGGATGAGGTGAGGGCAACATTGCATGTGAAACTGACCCAGCATGAGTCGGGTGCTTTCAGGAGAGGAACGAACAAAACCGGAGAGGCGGGGAAGCAACAAAACCATTTTGTACTTGTTAACACTCAGCAAGATGAAATCCTAAAAGTTATCTTGAAAGATCGCCTGAATGATAGACATGACTGTAATATAATGAACAGAATGATTATCTATAAGTGTACAGTAAATCAGTTTTAAATCTACACTACTGCTTGTTCACATTATATTGAATGGACTATTTGTAATTTTTCTTTTGCAATCTGCAAACACTAGAACCCGGAGCTGATATTCACCAAATTAATAAACGTCAGCAAATAGCAGAGCTGGAGGTGATGTAAAGCAGGATCTTCAACCAGATTTATGAGGAGCCTAGCATGGCTAGATTCAAAGAAAGCCAGATCTAATCCAGTTTCCCAGCCTGTGCTGAGACTGCTTTCTTTTTTTTAACTCCATTGGGTTATCATTGCAAAAGGTCAACCAACTTTCCTCCTCCTGGTTACTTCTCCAATGCCTTTCCAGAACGCCTGAGTGGCTGACTTTGATTGAGGGCAGAATCCGACTCGCTTGTGAGGCCTATAATGTTGAGTGGTTTGGTGAAACTCCACCATCTGGGCCCACAGGAGGATTGGTCGGCCGAGTTACCAAAACGGTGCTTGTAAAACAAAGTTCAACACTTGTTAGCAAACGAGAGGAGAACAATTGGGACGGGAGGGAAGAAGTATCAAATTTCAAAATGTCACAGACTCAAACCAGTGTCCAAATAATCACTTAAAACATTAGCAGAATATTGCTTAGTTTGCTTTTTTAACTTGGTGTGTTTTAAACGGGATAAACCCTCTGTTAAAATTGCAGACAGAGCAAAGATAGACAAATGAATTAACCACTTTGTGCGTTCCACAAGCTACTTTCTAGTCTGAAGTTAATTGCAATCGGGTGTGGGGAGGGGAGAATCCTCTCTTGCTTCTGGGATTTTGTGATGCTCTTTGTAACCTCTATCAGCACCTTCATATTATGAGCATTATAGTTAATAAATTCTGATATGCCCAGTATCAGAAGTTGGAAATGATTTAAATAGAACATTGGCTCCAAGGTCAAATGGATTTTTACTTGATTGTTAATGCACATCTCTAAATCTTTATATTGAATGAGTAGTGAAAAGGTGGTGGAGGAAAGAGGGGTGAGAATTCCAATGCTTTACTCCCAGGTGAGAACTGGGGCTGTAGGTTACCCAACTGGGCAATTGCAAGCTGAGAGTATGCATTTTTGCAATATGCTATCCCTGTATATACCCAGGAGTGGTACAATGAATGTCTTGCCCCTAACATAATACTTTTTTTTTCCATGTTCAATACGTAATAGACATGCAATGGTAACAGTGCAATCATCAATAAAGGTGGCGATATGGAAGCCAAACATACAGTGAATGTAAATGTTTATCATCTGTACATTTTGGTCACCTCATGTCCTTTTCCCTTTGAGGCTGCTGTTGGCAACCTTGCCACTGGATTGTTCTCTATTTTGAAGCAATTACTGTTTGCACCAACAACAAAAAAAAAATCTCTTAATTGCAACTTATATTAAATGTATTTAACTGAAAATTTAAAAACAAATGTTGACAAAGGAGTTATTCTATTATTTTGTAGTGGGAGTTCTGGTAACACTGTATGGTCCTTGCATTGGTACTGAAGAGCCAGCCTCCATGTGGAAGAAAATGGCTCATTACTTGCTGTTGTTTATAGAGTGGTACTGTATTGATTCCAGCTCTTCCTATGACCCTAATAGCCAAGAAAGCACACCAACGCTTCTACTTGTTTATAAGGCTTGGGAAGTTCAGCATGTCGCCAACAACTCTCACCAACTTGTACAGGTGTGCCTTAGAACACATTTAATTGGGATGCATCACAGTATGTATGGTCAGGAACAGCTCCATCAAAGACCGCAAGAAATGGCAGAGTTGTGAATTCAGCCAAAACGCAAACCAATGTCCCTTCCATTCCTTGTTCTCCAGAGATGCTGCCTGACCTCGCACTGCCTCAGCAAGGCCACCAGCATAATCACGGACCAATCTCACCCTGCTCACGCCACTCTCCCATCAGGCACGAGGTACTGAGGTGTGAAAACGCACACCTCCAGATGCAGGAACCGTTTCTTCCTGAATCCTTGGGAAACTGAAGCATCCTATCACCAACTACAGAGCAGTCCTCTCCTCCTATCTACCCAATTGGAGACTTCTAACTATCTTTAATCATGCTGGACTTGATCTTACACCAAATGTTATGCTTTTTATCCTATATCTGTACACTGTGGACAGCCTGATTGTAATCGTGTAGTCTGTTACCTGACTGGATAGCATGCAGCAAATTAGCTTTCACTGTACCTCGGTACGCGTGGAAATAATAATAAACTAGACTAACTAACTACCTAAAGATATATTAGGAGAATCCAAAGCACTGGGTATTCCTTATGGAAGTGATTGGGTGTCCTTGGCTGTATTCACAACATTGAACAATGGGCTTATCAATGAGATAGGTTTGAGGATGCTTATTTATACTCTCATCTGCAGTGTTTTGGCTCAGTAAAAAATCTTGAAATTAGGGTTTCACACAAAGGGTGGTGGATGTATGGCAGAGCTGCCAGAGGAGGTGGTTAAGGCAGGGACTTGCAATTTTTAAGAAACAATTAGACAGGTACATAGATTGGACTGGTTTTGAGGCATATGGGCCAAACACTGGCAGGCGGGACGTGTAGATAAGACATGTTGGTTGGTGACTCTTATGACAAACAAGAGTTTGGAAATGCAAGTCACATTGACTTAGACTTAGATTCAGTTCCTCCCACACTGAGTGCATTGGGCAGCAAGCTTTCACCATTCTATTGGAATATAACAATTAGTTGGGATAACTTGATCCTAATTCCCGGCTCTTATCTCTAGGCTGGATTCATAGGACAGTCAAAATGTGGAGGGAGGAATTTCAGATGCTGTTTTATACTGAAGATAGATGAGGCCTCTACAGATATCTGCAGAGCCACTAGTAAACCACCTTATGGATAGGACAGTCATACTCGTTTCAAATGACCGCCGATGATGAAATGAGGATGGGTTCCGAAATGAAACATCACCAATTTGTTTCTCCAGTGATGCTGCTTGACCCATTGAGTTACTCCAGCATTGTGTGTCTGCCGAGGAGCAGATATTGATTTAGATGAAAAAAAGAAACTGCTCGGCCGCTACAAAAAGATCCAGCTGGTCGGCATTGTAAACTTGTATTCAGGTCCTGCTGTAACACATGGTAACCACCTTCTATGATGCCAGCTATATCAGTGTCATCTGCAAACATAATAACCGTGCATTATGCATTCTCATCCAAATTGTATATACAGGTGATGAACAACAATAGGCCCAGACCAATCCCAGTGGAACACCACTTGTCACAGGCTTCCAGTCTAAAAAGAACCTTCCACCATCACCCTCTGCTCCCTACCATTAATACAATTATGTATCCAGTTTACTGAACAGTGACACAGTGGTAGATATAGGCGCTACGGATGCTCAGCAGTTGAGTTGCCTTATTTCCGGTTTCGAGACCTGGTTTCGCAACTGACTACAGGTGCTTGTCTGTACCTAGTTTGTACATTCTCTCCATGACCTACATGGGTTTTCTCATGGATCTCCGGTTTCCTCCCACACTAGAATGGCTAATTGGCTTGGTAAAATTGTCAATTGTCCATAGTGAGTAGTATAACACTGGTCAGCGTGGACTCAGTGGGCCAAAGGGACTGTTACCGCGCTGTAAACTAAACCCCCTGCCTCGCAGCACTTGAGACCCGGGTTCGATCTTGACTACTGGTGCGGTGTGGGTGGAGTTTGTACGTTCTCCCTTTGACCACGTGGGTTTTCTCCGGATGCTTCGGTTAACTTCCACATTCCAAAGATCCCAGGATTGAGTGGGTTAATCTATGATGAGCGTTTGTCGGCACTGGACTTTACATGGGCGGAAATCGGGGGGGGGGGGGTTGGTTGGGGGGACACATCTCTCGCGTGTTTTGTAATCCGGATTTTGAAATTCGGTGAAAGAAAAAATTAAAATCTCCGTTTTCCGCAAGACAGTGGGGGTTTAGCATTTGTTAAATGTCACTATTAACATGATGTGTCACCAATTGTGTTTTGACCTTCAAGTATTACTGAAGGTATTCACAGAGAATTTCTTAAAGCTGTCTGATGCAGGTACAATCACCATTTGAACTAATTGAATGTATTGGTGGATGGGAAAGATTTAAACGGATATCGGATTTAAACGGGTCTGGTCATTAAGGGCGAGTTTCCTGGCTGGCTTGCAGGTAAGTCCCTCATTCACAGTCACTCACTTTATTTAGTATGCTTTTCCCATCTCTCTCTATCTCCCCCCTCCAAGATTGGTTCTTCTGTTTGCCTTTATTTGCATCAGTTTTATTTAAGTGTTATTTATCACATTGTAGCTTTTGAAAGATTCAAGCGGGCATCAGACGTTTTCTAAGGGCAGAATTGGCCCATTAGCAGGGCCTTACATCGCCCGGTGTGGCTTAAAATCAAACTGCTGCGTCGAGGCGATCGAGGCTCCCGATGTTGAAGCCGCGATCGAGGCTCCCGATGTTGAAGCTGGCCGATTTTAGGCTGAAAGGCCACGATTCAATCCCCACGATTCGGGGCAAACAAAACTGTTGTTCTGGAGTTCAGAGTCGGTCTCCAACCAGGTCAGCTCCCGATGTAACCATCCACAGGGCCCACGGCTGAAGCCTCCAAAGGTTCACACGCGTGTGCTCGCGCGGCCACCAAGAAATTGTGCCCCCCCCCCCCAAAATTGTGGCCCTCTCATGTTTTGATGGCGATTTCCGCCCCTAATAGAAGAATGAGGTGAGACCTCATTCAAACATTCAGAATTGTGAAAGGCTAGGATAGAGTGGATGTGGAGTGGATGTTTCCACTAATGGGAGAGTCCAGGACTAGAGGCCATGGCCTCAGAATTAAAGTACATTCTTTTGGGAAGGAAATTAGGAGACATTTATTTATTTAGTCAGAGGGTGTTGAATCTGTGGAATTGTTTGCTGCAGAAGGCTGAGGAAGCCTAGTCAGTGGATATATTTAAGGCAGAGATGGATAGATTTTTGATTAGTACAGTTGTCAGGTTATGGGAGAAGGCAGGAGAATGGGGTTAGGAGGGAGAGGTAGATTAGTCATGATTGAATGATGGAGTAGACTTGATGGGCTGAATGGCCTAATTCTACTCCTATCACTTATGACCTTATACGCAGGTTTGTAGATTAATTGGATTCTGTAAATTGCCTCGAGTGTGTAGGATACGAAATTGGGATAATGTAGGAATAGTGTACGCTGATCGGTCGGGCGAACTCCATGTGCTGAAACGTCTGTTTCCATGCTAAACTAAACTAAAAGGTAGCTTTCCCCGGATCCAATGTGAACTAACATTTCAGACTAGCTAACCATGACTTTATCAAAGGGCGTGCCAGAGTTCATGTCGGCAACGTCCACTTCCATGCCCTCAACAGCTCCATCCAAGACCACAAGAAATTGCAGTGAGCTGTGGACGCAGGCCAGTCCATAACGCAAACCAACCTCCCTTCCAATCTGCACTTCACACTGCCTCGGCAAGGCCATCAACATAATCATGGACCAGTTTCACCCTGGTCACTCCCTCAGGCAAAAGGTACAGAAGTGGGAAAACGCACACCTCCAGATTCAGGGACAGTTTCTTCCCAGCTGTTCGAAGGAGACTGAACCATCCTATCACCAACTAGAGAACTATCCTCGCCTCCCATCTACTCCACTGGAGATCTTCAACCTATCTTTAATCGGATTTTACTGGACTTTATCTTGCACTAAACGGTGTACCCTTTATCCTGTATCTGTACACTGGACGGCTTAATTGTAACTGTCCTCCTGGTTACCTCTTTAGTTTTGTGAGCCACTATTGCCACGCACAACCGTGCCGATGAGTCAGGAATCCAGAGTGTTTACTTGTCACATGTTCTGGGATAAACTACTTAATTGCTGCGGCTTTACAGGCATATTAAACACAACACCACCCTCAATTATCAATTATTCCAAGAAAAGGGCTGCCATATAGAAAGCCAAAGTATGCAATGTAATCTTAGTGTGCAAAGTCCAGAGTGGTTTGGTGCTGAGTTAGAGTTATGCAGGGCGGTTCTGTGACTGTGAAGGTTAATGTGAAAAACTGTTCTTGAACCTGGAGGGAACGGCTCTCTTTATCACCTTCCCTAGAGTAGCAGCAAGGTGATAGTCTTTGATATGAGCTGCCATCTTCTGGCAGCGCTACTTGTAGATTCCTTCGATGATGGGTAGGTCAATACTTGCGATCGATCAGTGAAGAAGGGTCTCAACCCAAAACGTCATCCATTCCTTCTCTCCACAGATGCAACCAATCCGGCTGAGTTACTCCAGCATTTTGTGTGTATCTTCGGTTTAATTCAACATCTTCAGTTCCTTCCTACACATGGATCAGGTAATATTCACCATTTTCAGCAGCCTCTTTCATTGTTGAGCATTTGAATTACTGAGCCAGGTTGTAATGCAGCCAGTTGGTATGTTCTCCATTGTACATCTACAGAGGTAAACAGGCTCTTTGGCCCACTGAGTCTGTGCTTGGGTGAGTGGGCAGATGCATGGCAGGTGCAGTTTAATGTGGATAAATGTGATGTTATTGACTTTGGTGGCAAGAACAATAGAGCAGATTACAACGAGATCTGGGTGTCCTTGTTCTCTGAAAGTAAGCATGCAGATACAGCAGTCAGTGAAGAAAGCTAATGGCATGTTGGCCTTTATAACAAGAGTTGAGTAAAGGAGCAAACAAGTTCTTCTGCAACTGTACAGGGCCCAGGTGAGACCACATGTGGAGTATTGTGTGCAGTTTTAGTCTCCAAATTTCTTGCTATTGAGGGAGTGCAGCGTAGGTTCGCAAGGTTAATTCCCGGGATGGCGGGACTGTCATATTCTGAGAGAATGGAGCGGCTGGGCTTGTACACTGGAATTTAGAAGCATGAGAGGGGATCATATTGAAACACATAAGATTATTAAGGGATTAGACACACTAGAGGGAGGAAACTTGTCCCCGATGTTGCAGGAGTCCAGAACCAGGGCCCACAGTTTAAGAATAAGGAGTAGGCCATTCAGGACGGAGATGAGGAAAAACGTTTTCACCGAAAGTGTTGTGAGTCTGTGGAATTCTCTACCTCAGAAGGCAGTGGAGGCTGATTCTTTGGATGTTTTCAAGAGAGAGTTAGATAGAGCTCTTAAAGATAGCAGAGTCAAGGGATATAGAAACATAGAAAATAGATGCAGGAGTAGGCCATTTGGCCCTTCGAGCCTGCACTGTCATTCAATATGATCATGGCTGATCATCCAACTCAGTATCCTGTACCTGCCTTCTCTCCATACCCCCTGATCCCTTTAGCCACAAGGGCCACATCTAACCCTCTTAAATATAGCCAATGAACTGGCCTCAAATACCTTCTGTGGCAGAGAATTCCACAGATTCACCACTGTGTGAAAAATGTTTTTCTCATCTCGGTTCTAAACGACTTCCCCCATATCCTTAAACTGTGACCCCTTGTTCTGGACTTCCCCAACATCGGGAACAATCTTCCTGCATCTAGCCTGTCCGACCCTTTAAGAATTTTGTAAGTTTCTAAATTCTAGCGAGTACAAGCCAAGTCTTTCCAGTCTTTCTTCATATGAAAGTCCTGCCATCCCAGGAATCAGTATGGTGAACCTTCTCTGTACTCCCTCTACGGCAAGAATGTCTTTCCTCAGATTAGGAGACCAAAACTGTACACAATACTCCAGGTGTGGTCTCACCAAGACCCTGTACACCTGCAATAGAACCTCCCTGCTCTTATACTCAAATCCTTTTTTTATGAATGCTAACATACCATTCACTTTCTTCACTGCCTGCTGCACCTGCATGTCTACTTTCAATGACTGGTGTACCATGACATCCAGGTCTGGTTGCATCTCCTCTTTTCCTAATCGGCCACCATTCAGATAATAGTCAGCTTTCCTGTTTTGCCACCAACATGGATAACCTCACATTTATCCACATTATACTGCATCTGCCATGCATCATGCATCTCACCCAACCTATCCAAGTCACCTTGCAGCCCCCTAGCGTCCTCCTCACAGCTAACACTGCTTCCCAGCTCCGTGTCATCCGCAAACTTGAGATGTTGCATTCAATTCCCTCATCCAGATCATTAATATATATCGTAAATAGCTGGGGTCCCAGCACTGAGCCTTGCGGTACCCTACTAGTCACTGCCTGCCATTATGAAAAGGACCCGTTTACTCCTACTCTTTGCTTCCCGTCTGCCAGCCAGTTCTCTATCCACGTCAATACTGAACCCCCAATACCGTGTGCTTTAAGTTTGCATATTAATCTCTTATGTGGGACCTTGTCGAAAGCCTTCTGAAAGTTCAGATATAACACATCCACTGGTTCTCCCTTATCCACTCTACTAGTTACATCCTCAAAAAATTCTATAAAATTCATCAGACATGATTTACCTTTCATAAATCCATGCTGACTGTCCAATGATTTCATAGAAACATAAAAAATAGGTGCAGGAGTAGGCTATTCGGCCCTTCGAGCCTGCACCGCCATTCAATATGATCATGGCTGATCATCCAACTCAGTATCCTGTTCCTGCCTTCTCTCCATACCCCCTGATCCCTTTAGCCACAAGGGCCATATCTAACTCCCTCTTAAATATAGCCAATGAACTGGCCTCAACTACCTTCTGCGGCAGAGAATTCCAGAGATTCGCCACTCTCTGTGTGAAAAAAGTTTTCCTCATCTCAGTCCTAAAAGATTTCCCCTTTATCCTTAAACTGTGACCCCTTGTTTTGGACTTCCCCAACATCGGGAACAATCTTCCTGCATCTAGCCTGTCCAACCCCTTAAGAATTTTGTACGTTTCTATAAGATCCCCCCTCAACCTTCTAAATTCTAGCGAGTACAAACCGAGTCTATCCAGTCTTTCTTCATTTCACCACTTTCCAAATGTGCTGTTATCCCATCTTTAATAACTAACTAATAGAGCATTTTCCCCACTACCGATGTTAGACTAACTGGTCTATAATTTCCCATTTTCTCTCTCCCTCCCTTTTTCAAAAGTGGGGTTACATTAGCTACCCTCCAATCTTCCGGAACTAGTCCAGAATCTAAAGAGTTTTGAAAAATTATCACTAATGCATCCACTATTTCTGGGGCTACTTCCTTAAGTACTATGGGATGCAACCTATCTGGCCCTGGGGATTTATCGGCCTGTAATCCATTCAATTTACCTAACACCACTGAAGAAGGGTTTTGGCCCGAAACGTTGCCTATTTCCTTCGCTCCATAGATGCTGCTGCACCCACTGTGTTTCTCCAGCTTTTTTGTGTACCTAACACCACTTCCTGGCTAACCTGGATTTCATTCAGTTCCTCCATCTCATTTGACCCCAGGTCCCCTGCTATTTAATGTTTTTGTTTATAGGGACAGTGCATATTAATTAACATTTTGCATGTAAAAATGCGAGATTGTAGCTAATCAGTAGCTAATTTCCGTCTCTAGTCCCAGGCAAAGGTAGGTGAAGTGTCTTGCCCAAGGACACAACGACAGTACACACTCCAAGCAGGATTCGAACCGGCCACTTTCAGGTTGCCAGCCGAACACTTAGCCCATTGCACCATCTGTCCTTAGTGAAGACAGAACCAAAGTAGTTATTCAATTGGTCTGCCATGTCCTTGTTCTCCATGATCAATTCACCTGTTTCTGACTGCAAGGGACCTACATTTGTTTTATCTAATCTTTTTCTCTTCACATATCTATAAAAACCTTTGCAGTCAGTTTTTATGTTCCCTGACAGTTTTGTTTCATAATCTATTTTCCCTTTCCTATTTAAGCCCTTTGTCCTCCTCTGCTGGACTCTGAATTTCTCCCAGTCCTCTGGTAGGCTGCTTTTTCTGGCTATCCCTGAGTTCCCTTGTTATCCACGGATACACTACCTTCCCTGATTTATTATTTTGCCAAACTGGGATGAACAATTGTTGTAGTTCATTAATGCAGTCTTTAAATGCCTTCCATTGCATATCCACTGTCAACCCTTTAAGAATCAATTGCCAGTCTATCTTGGCCAATTCAGGTCTCATACCCTCAAAATTACCTTTCTTTAAGTTCAGGACTCTCGTTTCTGAATTATAACCATATAACCATATAACAATTACAGCACGGAAACAGGCCATCTCGGCCCTACAAGTCCATGCCGAACAAATTTTTTTCCCCTTAGTCCCACCTGCCTGCACTCGTACCATAACCCTCCATTCCCTTCTCATCCATATGCCTATCCAATTTATTTTTAAATGATACCAATGAACCTGCCTCCACCACTTCCACTGGGAGCTCATTCCACACCGCCACCACTCTCTGCGTAAAGAAGTTCCCCCTCATATTACCCCTAAACTTCTGTCCCTTAATTCTGAAGTCATGTCCTCTTGTTTGAATCTTCCCTATTCTCAAAGGGAAAAGCTTGTCAACATCAACTCTGTCTATCCCTCTCATCATTTTAAAGACCTCTATCAGGTCCCCCCTTAACCTTCTGCGCTCCAGAGAATAAAGACCTAACTTATTCAACCTTTCTCTGTAACTTAGTTGCTGAAACCCAGGCAGCATTCTAGTAAATCTCCTCTGTACCCTGTCTATTTTGTTGACATCCTTCCTATAATTTGGCGACCAAAATTGTACACCATACTCCAGATTTGGCCTCACCAATGCCTTGTACAATTTTAACATTACATCCCAGCTTCTATACTCAAAAAAAATTAACAATGTCACTCTCCATAATGAAGTACTCAACCGTATTATGGTCACTCTTGCCCAAGGGGCCACGCTCAACAAGACTGCTAACTAACCCTTCCTCATTACTCAATACCCAGTCTAGAATAGCCTGCTCTCTTGTTGGTTCCTCTACATGTTGGTTTAGAAAACTATCCCGCATACATTCCAAGAAATCCTCTTCCTCAGCACCCCTGCCATTTTGATTCACCCAATCTATATGTAGATTGAAGTCACTCATTATAACTGTTTTACCTTTGTTGCACGCATTTCTAATTTCCTGTTTGATTCCATCCCCAACTCCACTATTACTGTTAGGTGGCCTGTACACAACACCCACTAGAGTTTTCTGCCCCTTAGTGTTTTGCAGCTCTACCCATATGGATTCCACATCCTCCAAGCTAATGTCCTTCCTTTCCAACCAGCAACGCTACCCCACCTCCTTTTCCTTTCTTCCTATCCCTACTGAATATTGAATATCCCGGGATGTTCAGCTCCCAGCCTTGGTCACCCTGGAGCCATGTCTCCGTGATCCCAACTATATCCTATTCATATATGGGGAGAAGGCAGGAACGGGATACTGATTGTGGATGATCAGCCATGATCACAGTGAATGGCGGTGCTGGCTCAAAGGGCCGAATGCACCTATTGTCTATTGACCAATGATCCCTGCACACTAGCACTATCCTACATACGCACAAGGGACAATTTACAAATTTACTGCAGCCAATTAAGCTACAAACCTGTATGCCTTTGGAGTGCGAGCAGAACGTGGACCACCCGGAGAAAACCAACATTGTCACAGTACAACGTACAAACTCCATACAGGCAGCACCCGTAGTCAGGATGTCAATGACACAATGACGTGGCAGCAGAGTTGCTACAGCACCAATTCTTAACACCAGTTCTGAGGGATGCTTCACCCAGGAAATGTGTGGTGCAAAAACATGTCAAGACACGCAAACCTCGAATGGCCTTGGATATACAAAATAAAGACCTGCTTTCTCAAGAATCCAGTAACATGCTGAATCAAGAGTGATTGGGGATATTCCATTACCTGTGATTTCCCACCCACCAAGTTTATGAATATGATCATCTAACAAGTGGAATTAAGAAGCAGAGGACATAGGTTTAAGGTGAGAGGGGGAAGATTTAATAGGAAACTGAGGGACAACTTTTTCCACACAGCATGACAGGTATATGGAATGAGCTGCCTGAAGAGGTAGTTGAGGCAGGTACTGTAACAACATTTAAAATATATTTGTTTTAAGAAAGAACTGCAGATGCTGGAAATATCGAAGGTAGACAAAAATGCTGGAGAAACTCAGCGGGTGAGGCAGCATCTATGCAGCAAAGGAATGTCACGTTTCGGGTTGAGACCCATCTTCAGACAGATGTGGGGGTGGGGGCAGGAAGTTCAAAGGAAGAGGCGGAGACAGTAGGCTGTGGGACAGCGGAGGGAAGGAGGTAGAAAGCAAGGACTACCTGAAATTGGAAAAGTCAATGTTCATACCACTAGGGTGTAAACTACCCAAGCGAAATATGAGGTGCTGCTCCTCCAATTTGCAGTGGGACTCACTCTGAGCATGGCGGAGGGCCAGGATAGAAAGGTAGGATTCGGAATGGGAGGGGGAGTTGAAGTGCTGAGTCACTGGGCGATCAGGTAGTTTCATGCGAACTGTGCTGAGGTGTTGGGCAAGAGAGCGCTTGGTCTCACCGATGTAGACATCTAGAGCAGCAGATGCAATAGATGAGGTTAGAGGAGATGCAGGTGAACCTCTGCCTCACCTGGAAAGACTGCTTGGGTCCTTGGATGGAATCAAGGGGGGAGGTAAAGTGACAAGTGTAGCATTTCCTGTGGTTGCAAGGGAAAGTACCAGGGGAGGGGGTGATTTGGGTGGGAAGGGACAAATTCACCAGGGAGTTTCGGAGGGAGCAGTCTATGCGGAAAGCCGAAAGGGGAGAGGATGGGAATGTGGCCAGTGGTGGGATCCCTTTGGAGGTGGTGAAAATGGATTATCTGTTGTACGTGACAGCTGGTAGGGTGGAAGGTGAGGACAAGGGGGACTCTGTCCTTGTTACGAGTGGGGGGTTGGGGAGTGAGAGCGGAGCTACAGGATATCGAGTTGACCCTGGTGAGTGCCTCAACTATAGTCGATGCCCTGGTTTGGAACTTAATCCTGGGTGCAGATGTGGCATAGACAGAGGAATTGGGAGTAGGGGATAAAGTCCTTACAGGAAGCAGGGTGGGAAGATGTGTAGTCCAGATAGCCATGGGAGTCAGTGGGTTTATAGTAGATGTCGGGCAGACATTTACTGCAATGTCAAAAGACATTTGGACAGGTACATGGGTGGGAAAGATTTAGAAGGATTTGGGCCTAAAGGGACTATTGTAGGTGGGTGGGCATAGGCAAGTTGGGCCGAAGGGCCTGTTTCCTTGCTGTATGATTCTAAGTGCAGGAAGGGGAAAGTAAAACTTTGTGTTACTTTGGAACTTGCACTTTATGTGTAGATGTTGGGGTAATACTGCCTCCCTAATGATACTTCTTTACCTACTTGTAAAAAAGGAAACAAGGCATCAAAGGCAACAAGACTAAAAGAGAACAAGGGTTTAAAGAAGGGTTCTGACCCAAAACATCACCTGTTCATTTTCCCCAGCGATGCAGCCAGACCTGCTGAGTTCCTCCAGCACTTTGTGTCTCTTCAGGACTGACCAGAAACCCAGTCAACATCCAATGAGAGTATTTTGGATTCAGGGACATGTAAACCAAAACTTCCAGCAACATTATAACAAATGAATAATGAAGTTAATAACCTGTTCCTCACTAGATGCTACTGTCCCCACAAGTTGTTTATTTTGAGATACAGCATGGAAATAGGCCCTTCAGTCCACCGAGTCTGCGCCATCCAGCGATCACCCATATACTAACTACTCCTATCCTACATATCGGGGACGATTTACAGAAGCCAATGAACCTACAAACTAGCATGTCTTTGAGAGGAAACTGGAGCGGCTGGAGAAAACCCACGTGGTGACGGAGAGAACGTGCAAACTCCATATAGACAGCACCCGTGGTTAGGATCGAACCAATGTTTCTGGATCTATAAGGCAGCAACTGTACTCCAGCAAAATAAAAATGTCTGGCTTACTTTATGCAACTGTTGTACCAACTAAATTACATTTCCCATCATGAGGAAGGGCCTTGGAGTCATACAGCATGGAAACAAGCCCTTTGTCCCAACTTTCCCACACTGACCAACATACCCCATTTATACTGCATCCCTCTAAACCTATCCTATCCAGGTACCTGTCCAAATATTTTTTAAACATTGTGAAAGCCTAAATAAAAGACACGAGTTAGATTTTAAAAGTGAAACCAAAGAACATAATTGCACTGAAAGCTTTTGCTGAAAACTTGGCATTTGGTACATGATCTCCTTTCCTCCATTGAATGAAGGCTTTCTAGTATGCCTTGTGGTTAATTACTAAATACTGCAGCATTCAGCTGATAGTCAGACAGCATGGAAACATTCCCTTCGACCCAACCAAGATGTCCCATTTGAGTGCTCCATTTGTCTTTGTTTGGCCCATATCCCTCCATGCACCTGTCCAAATGTCACACAGCATGGAGACAGACCCAACTCTTCATTGCCGACCAAGATGCTCCATCTGAGCTAGTTGCAATTGCCTTCATTTGACCCAAATCCCTCCATGTACCTTTTAAATGTTGTTATAAAACCTGCCTCAACTACTTCCTCTGGCAGCTCATTCCATATATCCACCACCCTCAATGTGAAGAAAGTTGCCCCTTCCGATTGCAGTAAATCTGTCTCCTCCCACCAAAAAATTAAGCCCTCTGGTTCTTGATTTCCCCACTCTTGTGACTCCTTCTTAAATGTCATGTAGCCCATATCGCAGTGATGCCCACAGCCATCAGACTATTAAACTCAACTCAAACAAAATCTGAACTTTAATTAGCCTACTGCACTTTACATGTTTGTTTGTGTGTGTGTGTGTGTGTGTGTGTGTGTGTGTGTGTATTCAATGGTATATGGACACACTGATCTGTTCTGTATTGTTTATGCCTGCAATATTCTGTTGTACCGAAAGCAAAGCAAGAATGTCATTGTCCTATCTGGGACACATGACAATAAACTCTCTTGAATCTTGAATCCTGGAAAACAAGACTCTTTAATTATTTTGGGTCTGTTGCAACACTCGGTTGGTAAAAATAGGCGAGGGCACTGTGACTGTGTGGCTTTTCTCCGGGTGCTCTAGTTTCTTCCCACACTCCAAAGATGTACGGGTTTGTAGGTCAATCAGCTTCTGTAAATTGTAAATTGTCCTTAGTGTTTAGGACGGTGCTAATGTACGGGATGATCGCTGGTCAGTGCAGACCCAATGGGCCAATGGGCCTGTTACCACGCTGTATCTAAATCTATAGTCTCTTGTGACTCCTGGTTAAATGTCATGTGGCCCATATCACAGTGATCCCTCAGACCACAAGAGGAACCATCATCTTCTCCGGCCTATTAGGGACTAGTATCCCCTTCGCGTGCATTAAGGTTTGCCAATAAAAATGTTCCAATAGTTCCAATGAAAATGGAGAAAGTAAAAAATATTTTGGCAGCTGCAGTTTAAAGCATCTCAAAAGGAACTCCTCAAAACTCATCCATTGCATGCTTTGTACCCATTCATTTTTAAAATTGTTTGAAATTATTTAAGAATATACTTATTACTTAACATATCATTCATGTGCTCAGAATCAAACCATCTCACAAAACATTGCAAAACCTGTATTTGTATTTTCTACAATTAAGTTGAATTTCTTTACAAGTCTGATTCAATTTTATGAGCCACCTTATAATTGCAAGTCGTAAATAATGTTCCATTGAATCCGATGCTTCCTGTCACACCTGCTTCAGTCCATTCATTACTAACAGCTGCAGTTTAGATTGGCACAAAATGAAGTTCAATGATACAACCTAAACAAACAAACACGGCTCTCCCAGCAGACCCATTGTCTCTGCCTGTTCGTGCCCCACCGAACTCATCTCCACATACCTTGACTCCATACTATCCCCCTTGGTTATATCCCTTCCTACCTATGTTCTATACACCTCACTCTCCGCCGCCTCCGCGCATTCCACTCTCTAGGCCCCCACCCCCTCATCTTCACCTTGGATGTCCAGTCACTCTACACCTCCATCCCCCACCTGGATGGCCTCAAAGCCCTCCGGTTCTTCCTCGACCAGAGGAGCAACCTATACCCAGCCACTGACACTCTCCTCCGCCTAGCGGAGTTGGTCCTCACCCTCAACAACTTTACATTTGACTCCTCCCATTTCCTCAAAACACAAAGCGTAGCCATGGGCACACGCATGGGACCCCAGCTATGCCTGCCTCTTTGTCGGGTACGTTGAACAATCCTTGTTCAATACGTACCAGGGCCCCATCCCCGACCTCTACCTCTGTTACATTGACGACTGCTTTGGGGCCACCTCCTGCACCTACACACAACTGACTGACTTCATCCACTTCACCACCAACTTCCATCCGGCACTCCAATACACCTGGACCATTTCCGACACTTCCCTACCATTCCTTGACCTCATCATCTCCATCGCAGGGGACAGACTTCTGACCGACATACACTACAAACCAAATGACTCACATGGCTATCTGGACTACACGTCTTCCCACCCTGCCCCCTGTAAAGACTCCATCCCCTACTCCCAATTCCTCCGCCTACGCCGCATCTGTTCCCAGGATGAGACATTCCATACCAGGGCATCGGAAATGTCCTCGTTCTTCAGGGAACGGGGATTCCCCTCCGCCACCATAGATGAGGCTCGCACCAGGGTCTCATCCATACCCCGCAACACTGCTCTCTCTCCCCATCCCCGCACTCGCAACAAGGGCAGAATCCCCCTGGTCCTCACCTTTCACCCCACCAGCCGGCAAATACAACACGTAATCCTCCGCCATTTCCGCCACCTCCAACGTGACCCCACCACTCGCCGCATCTTCCCATCTTCCGCAAAGACCTCTCCCTCCGCAACTCCCTTGTCAATTCTTCCCTTCCCTCCCGTACCACCCCCTCCCCGGGCACTTTCCGTTGCAACCACAAGAAATGCAACACCTGTCCCTTCACCTCCCCCCTCGACTCCATTCAAGGTCCCAAGCAGTCGTTCCAGGTGTGACAAAGGTTCACCTGTATCTCCTCCAACCTCATCTACTGCATCCGCTGCTCTAGATGTCAGCTGATTTACATCGGGGAGACTAAGCGGCGGTTGGGCGATCGTTTCGATGAACACCTCCGCTCAGTCCGCAATAACCTACCTGAACTCCCGGTGGCTCAGCACTTCAACTCCCCCTCCCATTCCCAATCCGACCTCTGTGTCCTGGGTCTCCTCCATTGCCAGAGTGAGCAACACCTGAAATTGGAGGAACAGCACCTCATATTCCGCCTGGGCAGCTTGCATCCTGATGGCATGAATGTTGAATTCTTCCAATTTTGCTAGCCCTTGCTGTCTCCTCCCCTTCCTTAACCCTCGAGCTGTCTCCTCCCATCCCCTCCGCCCTCGGGCTCCTCCTCCTCCCCTTTTTCCTTCCTTCTCCCCTCCCACCTCCCATCGGTCTGAAGAAGGTTTTTGGCCCGAAACGTCGCCTATTTGCTTCACTACATAGATGCTGCTGCACCCGCTGAGTTTCTCCAGCAATTTTGTGTACCTGAACATAATGTTGTTTTCATTATTTCCCAATACCTTAACAACTATGGTTCTGAACTTGCAGCTGTTGCTTCAAAGCAGGGACGCGGAGGCATTGATATAATGTAAAAACAAAGTGATCATGTGCCTATTTAATCTCAGCAGCATCAATATAAATACTGACCCAGATACCTCTCATGCACATCAATCTACATCCTTGTTTAGTTCAAGTCCCACAAAGACAGCTACAGTATGCAGTTTAAATTTATAGAGTGGGACAACACAAAAACAGGTCCAGCAGCCCACTGTGTCTATACTGGCCATTTACCTTAAACCTTAGATCTATAGCCTTGTCTGGTGGCGTAGCTTGTAGAGTTGTTGCCTCACAGCGCCAGAGATCCCCGATCAATCCTGACTTTGGGTGCTGTCTGTGTGGAGTTTGCACGTTCTCGCTGGGACCATGTGGGTTTCCTCCAGGTTGATCCCACATCCCAAAGACGTGCGGGTTTGTAGGTTGATTGGCCTTTGTATATTGTCACTCGTTTGTAGGGAGTGGATGGGAAAGTGGAATAGCATACAACTGGTGTGAACGGGTGACCGATGGTCAGTGTGGACTGGGTGGGCCGAAGGGCCTGTTTCCATGCTATATCTTTAAACTAAACTGTATCGTTCAAGTGCCGGTCTGAGTGTCTCCAAAGCAGTGATTGGATCTGACTCCACGAGTACTCACTCAATCACACTCTGGGTGGTGAAACAAGTAGCTTTCCCCTCACATTACCTTCAACCTCCTGCCTCTCTCCTTGAACCCATGCCCTTCCTTGGGGATATTCTGTTCTATTCTATTTCTGGTTCGTATTCATATCACTGGGGTGTAAGCTGCTGTTCCTCCAATTTGCGTTTGGCCTCACTCTGACAGTGGAGGAGGCCCAGGACAGAAAGGTTAGTATGGGAATGGGAAGAGGAGTTAAAGTGTTTGGCAACCGGAATATCGCTTGGGCCAAGGCATACTGAGCGAAGGTGTTCAGCGAAACAATCGCTCAGTCTACGCTTGGTCTCGCCAATATATATAAAATCTGTCCCACAATACAGATAATCAACAAAGGCTCTGGAACAGGGTGCTGGAAAATCAGTGGTGGATCTGTATTCAAAATCGACCATACTCTATCTTGATGTCCCCAGTGACCAAGCCCCCAGAGCCCTGGGTAGACTTTTTAAAGATTCGCTATACCAAGGCAAAGGAATTTCATCTCTGTCCTGTATGGCTGACTCCTGGTTCCCTAAGTTCTCAGAATGGTCTGAAGAAGGGTTTTGGCCCAAAACGTTGCCTATTTCCTTCGCTCCATAGATGCTGCTGCACCCGCTGAGTTTCTCCAGCATTTCTGTGTACCTCCTGGTTCTCTAGATTAGCCAAAGAAACCGTCTCTATCAACATCGATCCTCTCTAGCCCTGTAAAAACTCTGTGTTTCAATATCACTTCTCATCCAAACTCTGCAAACTATTAATCCAGTCTACTCAATCTTTCCCCATGGAATAAAATTCCAAACCTGGGAATCCATCTATTGTACCTTTGCTTCACTCCCTCTCTCACCAGTATATCTTTCCTTTGGTTTCAGAGATCATACCTGTACCTCAAACTTCAACAGCACTTTTATTGTCACATGCAAAGTGCTGACATGGTGAAATTCTTTTTTCATACAAACAGTCCAGTAGAGTGTTGCCGCACCCGCGATCCTCGACTAGCAAGTGTACAGATACTGACTACTGAGTCGACATGGAAGAGGCCCCATGTTTTATTGCCATATTCAAAGTCCACGCTCTGGTTCTTGTTAGCGGTGCCTATCCAGGCGAGCCCCAGGCTGCTGCAGGGCCTCCAACCATCTTCTTCCTTGGTCCCTCCCCTCGACCGTGCAGCTTTGTTCCCCGGTGGTGCCTCCCGCAGCCGACCTCGAGACCACGATAGGCCCAAGCCCGGTTCCCTCTCCTTTCTTACCGGCCTCGCTCCTCACCTGTTACGTCCTTTGTTGCTGGCTCCAGATGTGGAGTTGCTGAGCCCTTTATAATTCCATGCCAGAGTGAGCTGGATATAAACACAAAATGCTGCAGTAATGCAGCGGATCAGGCAGCATCTCTGGAGAAAAGGAATAGGTCGCGTTTTAGGTCGAAACTCTTCTTGAGACTGAGAGTTAGAGGAGAGGGAAACTAGAGGCATGAAAAGTTTAGTTTAGAGTTACAGCATGAAAACAGGTCCGCCATCCCACACACACTAAGGACAATTTTTACATTTACAAAATCTATTTATCTACAAACCTGTATGTCTTTGGAGTGTGGGAGGAAACCGAAGATCTTGGAGAAAACCCACGGGGAGAACGTACAAACTCAGTACAGACAGCACACGTGGTTGGGATCGAACCCGGGTCTCCGGTGCTGCAAGCGCTGTAAGGCAGCAACTCTACCGCTGCACCCTAGGTCCAAAAGTTTCTTTACAAATCGGGGCTGACACCGATGCCCAAGGAACGGTGGGGACCTCAATGGTCCATGGAAGAGGTGAAAACGTAAGAACACAAGGATACGGACAGTGGAACCAACAGGACGACTTCATTTGAAGACACCTTTCTCAAGGACAACTGGAGATGGGCAATAAATGCTGTTCTCTGGGCAGGTATGGGCAAGCCAGTTCTTCAATTCAAGTCATCCTGCTGGTTCCACTGCTGAATGAATGAAAAATACCCTATGTTGTTGAGGTAACATACAAGCACTGCTAAATGTATAGTATTCTCCCTGGTGTCTGTAACAATTCAAGATGTCAGATCATTTTGTTTCCTCTCCCAGCAAAACTGAGATTAAAAGAGCAAATTCTGCTGCCATGTATACCATAAGATGTTGTCACTACTGGAATCAAATCTGGCCCTTTCCAAGAATTCTGGAAGTATGATTCGTGGGATAACATGAAGCTCTTAAAACACATGTGTTCCCACTCAAGAGTTCAGCATGTAAACTGCAGACATTGCAAAATTCAGGATTTAATAATAAAATATAACCAAAGCCCCAGAGATTTTCCTTCACTAGTTATCTGGTTTTATTTTGTGCATGCAAAGACCTTGCAGGGTTTATCTTTGATATTTATCAACTTTAGGGAAAGATTTAGAGGGGTATGGGCCAAACGCAGGCAAATGGAACTGGTTTAGTCAGGGCATTTGGTCTGCATGGACTAGTTGGGCCAAAGGGCCTGTTTCAATGCTCTATAGTCCTCTCTCTCTCCTTTCTAAAACAATTTGGATGATTGCAGAAGACATCGTTTGTGGGCTTCAATTCTGTGAATGTAAAACTTTCAAAATATCTTGCATTCAAGATTCAAGATAGATTTAATTGTCACATGTGCCAGATGGCACAGACAAATGAATTCCCATACAGCCATACAATAAAAATAAAGGGCACAACACACTATAGAATTTAAAATAAAACATCCCCACACAGCAGAATCAAATTTCCCCACTGTGTGGGAAGGCACCAAAGTCAGTCTCTTCCTCCACTGTTCCTCGTGGTCAGGGCCTCCCCAAGCCCTCCGCAGTTGCAGCTACGGGCGGCCCGATGTCCAGGACCGCTCGCCGGGGCTGCGGGACGTCCTCAGCGGTGTGGACACCAGAGTCGGCCACCCCCTCCTACCGGAGTCGGCGGCTTCGAAAGTCCGCAGGCCGCGCCGGGTGGAGACTGCTGCTGGAGACCCTCTGCAAGGTGCCCCAGGACTCTGCGATGTTGTTCAGTGCCGCCCGCGTTGGAAGCTCTCCGCACCAGAGCTCCACGATGTTGGAGCAACGGCCCAACGCACCGGAGCTCCAAACAGTGACCCAGGTAGGCATCGCCCACTCCGCGGTGGCTCCAGCGCTGCGCCACCGCTGTAGCAGCCCTGGTCCGGTTCCCGGTCCCCGGCAGGAAAGGCCGCTCCGATCCAGCTGGTAGGCCGCGAGGTGGGGGGCGAGGACGCGACTCGGAGAAATAGTCGCGTCCCCGCCAGGAAGAGACTGGGAGACGGTTTCCCCCTTACCCTGCACCCCTCCCACATAGAAAAGTAAAAGTTACCCCCCAACACAGACTTTGGACTAACTGAAAAAAAATATATAGAAATGACAGACAGGCTGTAGGCAGAGGCTGCTGCCAGTGCAGCGCCCCCTAGATGCCAACACGTTTCCCTATTTAATTCTGGGTTTCTTTAATCCCATAAAGTACAATTATGCAAACAATCTGCAGCAGGAACATGCGGTAGAGTTGCTGCCTTGCAGTGCCAGAGACCCTGGTGAGATGGCCCTGATCCTCTCTCTGCTCTCTGTATGGACTTTGTACTTTCTCCCCGTGACTTGCATGGGCTTTCCCTTGTCCCATCTGTGTAGGATAGTCCTAGTGTATGGTGTGATCGCTGGTCGGCATGGACTTGGTGGACTGAAGGGCCTGTTTCCATGCAATATTTCTAAAGTTCATAAGTTCAAAAGTTATAGGAGCAGATTTGGCCCATCAAGTCTACATTCATGGATGAATTATCTTTCCCTCTCAAATCCATCCTCCTGTCTTCTCCCCATAACCCTTGACAACCGTACCAATCAAGAAGGTAAGTAAACTCCATACAGATGGCACCCGTAGTCAGGATCAAACCTAGGTCTCTGGTGCCGTGTGGCAGCAACTCTACCGCTACGCCACTGTGCTGCCCTTGTGTATTGTGTGGTCAAGTGGATCTACCTCAACCACCAACCCTGGCAGCACGTTCCAGGCACTCACTGCCCTCTGAGTAAAAATCTTCCCCACACATCTCCTTTAAACTTTGCCCCTCTCACCTTAATATTTCACTAATATTACTACACTAATATAAACTTACACTAATATTTCATTTTTCCACCCTGGCAATAAAGGTTCTGACTGTGTACGGCCTATGCTACTCATAAGTGTATATCCTTCTATCAAGTCTTCCTGCAACCTCCAACCAAGATACCCTGGCCAAGCTAGGCCCGTTTCCCTGCGCTTGGCCCATAGCCAAATCATTCCTATCCATGTACCTGAAATGTCCAAACGCCATTTAAATGTTCTTAATGTGCCTGCCGTAACTGCCTCCTCTGGCAACTCGTTTTATATACTCACAATGAATGAAAAGATTGCCCCTCAGGTTCCTATTAAATCTTATCCCTCTCACCTTAAACCTGTATCCGTCAGTTCTTGATCTCCCCTATTCTGGGAACAAAATACTTTAATTATTACAGGTCTGCCGCAATATTTGGGAGTTAAGTTATGATCACACCTTGAGATTTAAACTGATTCACATTATATGTGGTTTAGGTTAATTGTCGTCATGTGTACAGTGAGAAAAAAGCTTGTGTCATCAGGACCTACAACTCCCTCACAACTTACAGGCTCTTTGCAGCTCTCTCCCTGAATTATTCTGATTTTAGTTTAGAGATAGAGTGTGGAAACAGGACCTTTGCCCCACCGAGTCCACGATGACCAATGACCTGTACACGAGTTCTATCCTACACACCAGGGACAATTTACAGAAGCCTATTAACCTATATAAGCTGCACATCTCTGGAGTGTGGGAGGAAATCGCAACACCAGAGAAAATCCACACGGTCACAGGGACAACGTGCAAACTCCGTATAGATAGCACCCTTAGTCAGGATCAAATCTGGTTCTTTGGTGCTGTAAGGCAGCAACTCTACTGCTGTGCCACCATGCCACCCAAATCTTTTGGTTCAGATCTGAGATCTACGCTGGTGACTTAGGGGGAAAAGAAGGATTGTCACCTTGAAGACAAAAGCAAAGGCACGCATGATCCATGAAGTGTTTCTCCGGTCAGTGAAATTGTGACTGATATTCACTAGGAGAGCAGGTGCATGGTTATTTGATGGTGGTGTTGCAGGTAGATAGGGTGGTCAAAAAGTCTCTTGGCACATTGGCCTTCATCAGCCAAAGTAATGAGTATAGAAGTTGGGAGGACAAGTTGCAGTTGTTTAAGACGTTGGTGAGTCCTCATTTAGAATATTGTGTTCAGTTATGTGCTCCATGTTGTCAAGCTGGAAAGGGTACAGAGACGATTTATGAGGATGTTGCCAGGACTAGAGGGTCTGAGCTATAGGGAGAAGTTGAGTTGGCTGGGTCTCTATTCCTTGGAGCACAGGAGGATGAGGGGTAATCATATAGAGATGTGTAAATCATGAGTGGAATAGATCAGGTAGATGCACAGAATGTCTTGCCTGGAGTAGGTGAATCGAGGACCAGAGTGAATGAATGAATGAATGTATGGATGAATGAATGAATGGATGAATGAATGAATGAATGAATGAATGGATGAATACTTTGTTTGATTCCCCAAGGTATGCCAATAGTTGCCACATAAGGGTGCTGACGAAATTACAAAGTATACACATTATCCACGCCAGGTCTCTCTTTGTTCTCCTTCTCCCGCACCCCCTCTTCACGGTAGACCCCCACAGTGGGTCCCATTGTTGATTATTTTTCCCCCTCCCTCACGGTGGTCCCCCCGGGGCCTCCTTTGTTCCTTCCCTCGGCAGCGCCATCCTCACTCCACGTGGTCTATCTTGTCCTTTGGTCAGTGCCCCCAATGACCGCAACACCGACCTCTGCACTGTTGCCGCCGGGTCGTCACCGCACGACTGTGGCACCAACGCAGGCCCCAGCCACGGGCTCCGTCGACTCGCGGCGCGCGGGCGCTGACCTCGGCCACGGGCTCCGCCGACTCCACCTGTCACGGGCACCGACCCGCAGGAACTCTGGCCTCGGCTACTCTGTGGCCCACCGGGAGGCATCTGCCACAGCAGCTCGTCGGGAGGGAGGGGACATGGGTTTAAAGTGAAGGGGAACATATTTAATAGGAATCTGACGGGTAACTTTTTCACACAAAGGGTCGCAAGTGAATGGAACAAACTGCCAGAGGAGGTAGTTAAGGCAGGGACTATCCCAACGTTTAAGAAACAATTAGACAGGTACATGGATAGGACAGGTTTGGAAGGATAATGGCCATATGCAGGCAGGTGTGACTAGTGAAGCTGGGACAGGTTGTCTGTTGTCGGCAAGTTGGGTAAAGGGGCTTGTTTCCATGCTGTATAACTTAATGACTTTATTACTGTGTCCCAAATGCGTGTTCCCACCCAATCCCAAAATCCTCTGAACCTGGGTCTCTCTGCACTGTAAGGCAGCAACTCTACCACAGCGCCACTCCATAAATGTGACATTTTCTGCCATTAACCATCAGGCTGAGTTTTATTGAAACATACTGAAACACATTCAGGCGTGCAGTATTGAAATATTGTAGGTATGTTACAATACTTACCTTCAGCAGCGCTGCAGTGTGCGCGATTTTGGCGCGTTTGAGGGGGGGGGGGGGGGGGGGGGTAATACGCAGCTTTCTCCTACCTTGTCCTGGATTATATTTTGTCGGAGTGCAAGCTTCTGCTGAAGAATTGTTCCGATGGCCGTTCTGTGTCTTTTTTTTTTAATCGCCCAACAAGTTCAGCGCTGGAGTAATTTTAAAATCAGCTTCTAAAGCCGTCAACACCGACAACGAGGGATGGATTTCACGTAGGTGACAGGTAAAAGAAAGACGTTTATTTTTATGTATAAAAGTGTTTCTTAAGATGCCTTTAATTCACATTTTAAGTTGTGAAACGGTGATTTAGTCCCCATACGAACTGGCAGTATTTTTCATGCCGATATGGGGGTCTAAATCACCGCAAACCGCAACGTTCCAAATTATCGCGTTCCAGAAAAACCCACTCACAAGTTGATTTAAATGGCCATCAAATTTGCAGGTATTAAACATTAAATTCCTTCCATTTGTCCTATAAACCCATGGCAATGAGATAAAAAAATTATGTTATATTGTGAATTCTTGTGTGAATGTTATTTGGACACTTAGGCTATTTAAAAATGTTAATCTATTCTTAAGAAATTGATAGATGTTTAGATCTAGTAATTGAATTTTGTAATTAGCTACAATTAGTTAACCAACTAATTATATGCTTTAATTTCAAGTCGTCTAAGTAAGATTGTTTCATATTTGTTTCAGAATGCTTTAATCTAAAATAATTGAACATTTCTTTCAGTTCTCTTAATTTTTAAGAAAGTTATGGGCTTTTTGCTGTCCTCGATCACAGCTTTTGTGTTCAGTCAATGGAAAAGCAAGAGGGAACAAGATGCTAATTTCCAACTGTGAAAATGGCCATAACTTTTTTAATACTGAAGATATGAAAGTGAATTGTGTGTCAAATTAACCTTCTTGTTATGCTTTATCTGATGGGATAAATTGCAGACTTGATTTTTTAAAATCTCAAAATTTTCTAACATTGCTAAATATTGAGTTGTAAAATGAGGAATTGCAAGATCTGAAAGATTTTTAGAGTTTACGTGTGAATTTTATGATTGAGTGGCAGTATGTGCCATAGAATCTTTGATTTTTTGCTGTTACTTGAAAAACAAAACCTATAACAGGAACTGGTGGTTTACCAAGAGCAAACTGCCAAGTGACATTGGTCATGTAACGTGTCATAAATGCAAAGGATGAGTTCATTGCCGAGGTCTGACTCACTTGCGGTTTCCCAATTCCTGTGTCAGGTTTGGTTTTACTGTGTCAGAGGTCCCGTGGGAACGGTCACTGGCCTGTTTCTGTCTGGACTGCAGTTTGTGGGGATTCCGATTCTCTCCAACATACCGACTACCCCAACATTTAAGAAACAGTTAGACAGGTTCATGGATAGGACAGGTTTGGAGGGATATGGACCAATTAGTCCATATAAACTCAATGCAGCAGTCCAGGAAGGTCCATTGGGTGGCACAATGGTGCAGCATTAGAGTTGCTGCCTTACAGTGCCAGAGACCCGGGCTCGATCCTGACCTCGTGTGCTGCCTGTACGGAGTTTGTACGTTCTCCCTGTGACTGCGTGGGTTTTCTCCGACTGCTCCGGTTTCCTCCCACACTCCAAAGACGTGCAGGTTTATGGGTTAATTGGCTTCGGTAAGGATAGTTCTCTTAACAGCAATGATGTGCAGAGGGATCTTGGAGTCCAAGATGACAGCTCACTGAAGGTGGTAGAGCAAGTAGATAGGATGCCATAAGAAGGCGCATGGTATGCTTGCTTTCATTGCTGGAGGCATTGAATATAAGAGTCAGGAAGTCATGACGCAACTTCGTAGGACTTTGGTTAGGCCGCATTTGGAGTATTGTGGTCACTTCTGATTGTCCTATTACAGGAAAGATGTGGAGGCTTTGGAGATGGTGCAGAGGAGGTTTACCAGAATGCTGTCTGGATTTGAAGGTTTCACTAGAGGGAGGTTGAATGATGCTTTTAGTGTCATATATGCAAAGTGTTACCTCAGTGAAATACTTTATCCTACAAACAGCCAAGTAGATTGGATAGACTTGTTTTCTCTGTAACCTCAGAGGTTGAGGGGAGACTATAGAAGTTTATCAAATTATGAGAGGCGGTGGAAGGGAAAACAGTCAGAACCTTTTTCCCAAGGTGGAAATGTCCAAAACTAGATGGTGAGAGGGGAGATAGTTTAATGGAGATGTGTGGGCATGTTTTTGTTACACAGTGAGTGGTGGAGGCCTGGAACACATTGCCAAGGGGTGGTGGTGGAGGAGGTAGATATGATAGTGGCATTTACGAGACTTTTCGACAGGCACATGGAAGATCAGGGAATGGAGGGATATAGATCATGTACAGGGAAATGAGAACAGTTTAACAGACACAAACATTGTGGGCCGAAGGGCCCATTCCTGTGCCTCGGTTGCATAGTATTGTCCCTGTGCGAAGCCAATTGCCTACTAAAAGCGTCTTGGTGTTATTGAACTCACCCGCACTGCAGCTGAGTCATGCACCCTTTCTAACACTGCAGAACTTTACAGCTGAGGTCAAGGCTACAGTATGTTCTATGGTCTACCTGGAGAGCAAAGGTATATCCCACTTGGTAGCTCTACAGTTTAGTTTAGTTTAGTTTAGAGATACAACACTGAAACAGGCCCTTCAGGCCACAGAGTCGGCGCGGACCAGCGATCCTCACACACTAGCACTATCCTACACACACGAGGGACAATTTGCAATTTTTACCGAACCAATGAACCTACAAACCTGTACGTCGTTGGAGTGTGGGAGGAAACTGGAGTTCCAGTGAAAACGCACGCATTCGTGGGGAGAACATACAAACTCCTTACAGAGAGCACCTGTAGTCAGGATTGAACTCAGGTCTCTGGCGCTGTAAGGCAGCAACTCTACTGCTGCGCCACTATGCTGCCTCGGCTGTAGAGGCCGCTTGTCTAAAAGCATCTTGTTGTTATTGAACTTGCCAGCACTGCAGTTGAGTCATGCACCCAATCTAACACTGCAGAAGTTTAGAGCTGATGGCAAGGCTTTGCTCACAAGACTCCACAAATACATTGGAGAAGCTGCAGGAAATGCCCGCCATATTTTAAACCATCAATAAAGTGTAAAAGAAAACTCAGCAGCCATTAACTCAGTTTCTGCAGATCATATCTAGGTGCAGTTAGGCATTAGGCCCATCAAATCCACTCCGCCATTCAATCATGGCTGATCTATCTTTCCCTCCCAACCCCATTCTCCTGCCTTCTCCCCTTAACCCCTGACACCCTTAAAGCCCTGTCCCACGGTACGAGTTCATTCCAAGAGCTCTCCCAAGTTTAAAAAAAATCAAACTTGTAGTAAGCACGGAGAATGAACGTAGCGGGTACGTCGGAGCTCGGGGATGTCTCTTGCGCTAACGGCAGGTACGCGGGAAGAATCGCTAACGGCAGGTAAGCTCGGGAAGACTTGTGAAGATTTTTCAACATGATGAAAAATGTCCACGAGAGCCCCGGGTACCTACGAGTGGCCATTACCGTAAATCTCTGAGTTCGAATCAGGGCAAACTCGGGAGAACTCTTGGAATGAACATACCGTCGGACAGGGCTTTCACTGTCAATCTCCTCCTTAAAATTATCATTGACGGCCTCCACAACCTTCCGTGGCAATGAATTCCACAGATTCACCACCCTATGACTAAGGAAATTCCTCCTCTTCTCCTTTCTAAAGGTGCAACCTTTTATTCTGAGGCTACGGCCTCTGGTCCTGGACTCTCCCACTAGTAGAAACATCCTCTCCACATTCACACGATCCAGGTCTTTCACTATTCGGCAATTTTCAATGAGGTACCCTGTCATTCTTCTAAAAGGATCAGAAGCAGCTCTTCTCATCTTGAACATCACTCACCGCTGGGTGGTTTTAATTAGTGTTCCCAAACATGCTGACGTACAGAGAAATCTGCATTCATCAGAGCGTGAGGGAAGAGAGTAACTGCGGTTTCCTATGGCTGCAACTGTGGAAATTACAGTCAATGTTTCAAATGAGGAAATCTTTGGTTACAACTATTTAAAAGCTCTACCTGCAAGCTCAATGATACTTTATTGTCACATGTACCCAGGGACAGTGAAATGCTTTGTGTTGAATACAACTGGGTAAAGTCATACAGCAGACCACACCGAGGAAACACACAATAGTCAGCACGTTTCTGGTGTCGACAAAGTTATGTAAAGTTCATCAAACAGACTTATCTTGTGCTGTCAGCGGTGAACCAGGCATGCGCTGCAGGAGGCTGGCGAGTCTGTGAACCGCAAGAGAAACAGGTTGTAAAAGACTCCTTTGTGCATCGATGGTCCACCTCATTCTCGACGGTCCTCTACCCTCTCAGCGGTTGATCGCGGGTCCCTGTTCTCTCTTGTCGATGCCAGTCCCTCATCGCTGTCCCTGGCACGAGTCCCATCGATGCCATTGGCTCGGGGCCTGGTTTGCAGACGCAGTGGGCAATTCGGGCCTACAGGGCGGGTCCACCTTCGGTGACCATATAACCATATAACAATTACAGCACGGAAACAGGCCATCTCGACCCTTCTAGTCCGTGCCAAACACATAATCTCCCCTAATCCCATATACCTGCGCTCAGACCATAACCCTCCATTCCCTTCCCATCCATATAACTATCCAATTTATTTTTAAATGATAAAAAACGAACCTGCCTCCACCACCTTCACTGGAAGCTCATTCCACACAGCCACCACTCTCTGAGTAAAGAAGTTCCCCCTCATGTTACCCCTAAACTTCAGTCCCTTAATTCTCATGTCATGTCCCCTTGTTTGAATCTTCCCTACTCTCAGTGGGAAAAGCTTATCCATGTCAACTCTGTCTATCCCTCTCATCATTTTAAAGACCTCTATCAAGTCCCCCCTTAACCTTCTGCACTCCAAAGAATAAAGCCCTAACTTGTTCAACCTTTCTCTGTAACTTAGTTGCTGAAACCCAGGCAACATTCTTGTAAATCTCCTCTGTACTCTCTCTATTTTGTTGACTGGGACTGGGACGGTGAGCGGGACCTTGGCTCAGCAACCTGGGTCCACGGTGGGACAGCGAGGCCCGCTGGCGATCCTCGCTCCCCCTGCCTGTGGTCGACGGTGGGTGAGCCGGGCCTGCTGGTGGGCCATCGACGGAATGCTGGGATACTCCCGGCACGGAGCTTGCTCTCTTTGTGCACCAGAGAAAGCATTTCATCGGGATGCATCACAGCTTGGTTTGGCATCAGCCCCATCCAAGACCGCAATAAATCGCAGCAAAATGTGGACTCAGCCCAGACCATCACACAAACCAACCTCCCTTCCATTGACCTCATTTACACCTCACGCTCCCTCGGCAAGGCCAGCAGCATAATTAAGGACGGGTCGCACCCCAGACACTCCCTCTTCTCTCCTAGTTAGCACGCAACAAAAGCTTTTCACTGTACCTCGGTACACGTCACAATAAACTAAACTGATAAACTGAAACTTTCAGTGCTGGAGAACTGAGGAAGTAATACCTCATAGTTCACTAGCGTAGCTACATGAAAACCCATTAATTTCCCTCCTGTGATAAATGAAATTCTAACGTATTGTATCATATGGACATTGAATTCCCCAATATTAGGTAACCTCTTCATACCCCTACCCCTCACCTTTCTCTTCCACACCATCCATTCCCCTCCCCCTCCCCTGTGCCCCACCTGAGCTCACCCCTATTCTCCCCTCCCCATCCAGCACCATTCCTTCCTCCGGCTTCACAATTCACAATGGGTGTCAGGGGTTATGGGGAGAAACATAGAAAATAGGTGCAGGAGTAGGCCATTCGGCCCTTTGAGCCTGCACCGCCCTTCAATATAATCATGGCTGATCCAACTCAGTATCCTCAGAAGGCAGGATGGGGTTGAGAGGGAAAGATAGATCACCCATAATTGAGTGGCGGAGTAGACGATGGGCCAAATGGCCTGATTCGGCTCCTAGAACATTAACTCTTCACTCCTATTATCTCGTGTGTTCAGTTTTCATCTCTGGCCTTTATACACACCATCTGCCTATCAAACCCACCTCCTCCTCACCTGTGTCTACTTATTACCTGCCCTGCTTTGTCCTGCCCACCCTCTCTCTCAGCTTTCTCCTCCCCCCTGACAGTCAGTCGGAAGAAGGGTCCCGACCTGAAACATCACCCATCCTTGTACTCCAGAGCTGCTGCCTGACCTGCTGAGTTACTCCAGCACTTTGTGTCTTGTTTTATAAATCAGCATCTGTAGTTCCTTGTTTGTCATCTGTGTTGTCGATAGCTGACGTACAGGCTTCTCCCGGGTTATGAGTGCCCGGTTTGTGGGCACCCGGACTTACGAGTGAGTTCCCACAAGGTTATTAAATCCTGACGTGTGACATGCGTACATACATCGTTGCTAAGTGCGGCAGAACTTGTTTACTCTCACTCTCTCCACTTGGTATAGGCATTGATTTATTATTGTGTACCGAGATACAGTGAACAGCTTTTGTTTGCTCACTACCCAATTAAACAGATAATACTACACATGGTGTTATCAAGCAACTGAACTATCTTAGCAACAACTAGAGAGCAGGACTGAACTACTATCTACCTCATTGGAGACCCTCAAACTATCTATCTTTGATCGGACTTTACTGGTTTTATCTTGCACCTGAGTGTTATTCACGTTATGCCCTTTATGGCTCGATGGCTCGATGGCGCGATGGCTCGATGGCGCGATGGCTCGATGGCTCGATGGCCCGATGGCTCGATTGCATCATGTATTGCCTTTCTGCTGTCTGGTTCGCACGCAACAAAAGCTTTTGACTGTACTCCGGTACACATGACAATAAACGAAACTCAACACGAGTACAATCAAGCTAAACACAATAGGAAGAATGAAGAGAAAATTAGCAGAGTGCAGAATATAGTTTTACTATTATTATTTACTATTTATTGTAACGTTACATTTCCAGAGAAAACATCCAATGTCTGCAATTGGATTTTCCCAATTTTATCTAGTCTAGTTTATACGGATGAGTGACAACATAAGATTTAATAGGAAACAGTGGGGGTAACCTTATCACACAAAGGGTGGTATTTGTGTAGAACGCGGTGCTGGGGGAGGTAGTCGAGGCAGGTAGTATTGCAATGTTTAAGGGTACATGGATAGGATGGGTTTAGAGGGATATGGGCCAAGCGCTAGCAGGTGGGACTAGAATAGATGGGACATGGTGGTCAGTGTGGGCAAGTTGGGTCAAAGGGCCTGTTTCCACACTGTATGACTCTAACTAAGGGGAAGAAGCTGTACCACAGATCTGTCATAGAAGTACGGTCGGTAAATTGAGTGATCGTTTGTGTATTTCCTGACATACAGACAAAATGGGCACCATATCTGAGGATGGATGTGCTGGCACTGGGGAGGGTCCAGAGAATGATGCCAGGAATGATTGGATTCATATATGCTGAGTGTTTGACAGCGCTGGGCCTGTACTCACTGGATGATGAGGGGGAATGTCATTGAAACTTACCGAATATTGAAAGGCCTGAATAGGGTGGATGTGGAGAGGATATTTCCACTAGTGGGAGAGTCCCGGGCCAGAGGCCGTAGCCAAAAATAAAAGGATGTACCTTTAGGAAGGAGATGAGGAGGGAGAGGGTGGTGAATCTGTGCAATTCATTGCCACAAAAGGCTGGGGAGGCCGTCACTGGATAAGGCGGAGATTGACAGATTATTGATCATTACAGGTGTCAGGGGTTATGGGGAGAAGGCGGGAGAATGGGGTTGAGAGGAAACGATAGATCAGCCATGACTGAATGGTGGGGTAGGCTTGATGGGCTGAATGGCCTAATTCTGCTACTACAACCTATGAACTTTTGAAAATTGTCAATGTTTGCAAAAATAGAACCGCTTTGTTCCCCAGGGAAGGCCTGCATGACCCTGAATTATACAGTGAGTGAGCGGTAACTGGGCAAGATGCCATCTTCTTCCAGAGGCTGATTATTTACCAGTTCAACATTCAGCCTCTTTACCCAAAGCATGGATACAAGAACTAAACCAATGATAAATTGCATTCATATATCATCCGTTGGAGTCAAAGAGTCATATAGCACGGAAACAGGCACTTCAGTCCAACTTGCCTGTGCCAAGAGAGAGAAGCTCGTCCCATTATGCCCGCATTTGGCCCATTTCCCTCTAAACCTTTCCTATCCATGGACCTGTCCCAAGTATCTTTCCTAGGTACCGGGCTCAATGACCTCCTCTGACAGTTTGTTTCCTATACCCACCACCCTCTGAGTGAACCCACTTCCGTCCCCACATGCCTGTCTTCCCTCTTTCCCAGTTGTGCATCCTTTCACCTATGACCCGCCCCTGTGCCCTGGCACCTGTATCTCCCTTCTGGCTTCACATTTCACCCTTCTGTGCATATCTGATAAACATTTCATCTCTGGCCTTTGTCTACTGATCAGCCACTCAAGCCCCTGTATCCACCCGTATCCGCCCAGCACTTTTAGACTTTAGAGATACTGCGCTGAAACAGGCCCTTCGGCCCACCGAGCTCGTGCCAACCAGCGATCACCCTGTATCCTAACCTACACACACTAGGAATAAGTTTACATCTAACCAATTAACCAACAAACCTGCACGTCTTTGGAGTGTGGGAGGAAACCAGAGCGCCCGGAGAAAAAACCCACGCGATCACAGGGAGAACGTACAAACTCTGTATAGACAGCACCCGAAGTCAGGATTGAACCTAGGTCTCTGGTGCTGCAGTAGCTCTATGCCCTTTTTAATCTCAATCCACCGTTGCATATTTCCATTCTGTCAAATTGCCCCTGCCTCTTAATAACTAAATGTGTACAAATTGCCCCTGCCTCTTAACTAAATGTGTACAAAGGAACTGGAGATGCTGGTTTAAACCAAAAATAGGCACAAAAAGCTGGAGTAAGTCAGCAGGACAGGCAGCATCTCTGGAGAGAAGGAATGGGTCTGAAGAAGGGCCTCGGCCCAAAATGTCACCCATTCCTCTCCAGAGATGCTGCATTTCCCTCTGAGTCACTCCAGCCTTTTGTGTCTATCTTCCTCTTAACAGCTACTTGCCACATCCCAAATGTCAGCACGGCCCTCAATAACAGGGTAACACACAGCTCAGACGCAAAGGCAGAGAGTTTTAGGTTACAGGGGAAATCTCGGAGGATGCTTAACAAAAAGGTTCTTGCACAATGAACACCACGGCGCCCAAATGCTTCCGCACACCCAAATTAGGCTCGCTTCACGCTTGATCGGAAAGAAAAGCTTTGCAGCTGTGTTCTGGGACCCAACACCCAACAAAATGAATGGAAGCTGGGACCCGATGTGTTCTTAAACACGGCAATCTGGCTAATTCTTAAAACAATAACACTCTCTTCTTTCCATTGAAATGTCGAAGGATTCATTTTCAGAGATCTTTCTGGGCATGGCTTTGGAGAAGTGGATTGTGGTGAATTCTATGTTCTATTAGAGGGGACGATTGTTTGGTCTGATGTAAATCGCCATTCTACTTGAAACAAAAGAAAAGCTGTAATCTTATTTGAGCAAGACCCAATTAATGGTGTCATTAGTAAAATCAACCAATAAAATATGAAGCATGTGTATCCTAGCAACCATAAGTAGCGACGTTGTGACAACTGTTTGTGACAATTTTGCTGCTAAATTTAGAAAAATAAAACAAAAATATCTTTGACAATGATTCTATCCAGTCTTTATTTAGCGCTGTTGAGCAAGATGTTCTTTCTTACAGTGCACAACGAATTCATGTTTATTCATATGTTGGAAGGAACTGCAAATGCTGGTTTAAACCGAAGATAGATATAAAACTCAGCAGGACAGGCAGCATCTCTGGAAAGAAGAAATAGGTGACGTTTTTGGTTGAGACCCTTCTTCAGACGTCAGGGGAAAGGGAAACAAGAGATATAAACAGTGATGTTTAGAGATATAGAATTAATGAATGAAAGATATGCTAAAATGTATTGACTATAAAGGAAACAGGCCATTGTTAGCTTTTGGATAGGTGAGAACAGGAACCTGGTGCGACTTGGGTGGGGAAGGGATGGAGAGCAAGTGTGTGCAAGGGTTACTTGAAGTTAGAGAAATCAATATTCTTACCATTGGGTTGTAAGCTGTCTAAGCGAAATATAAGACGCTGTTCCTCCAATTTATACCCCTTTTACAGACTGTTGCCTCCTCAACTCCCTCATTAACTCATCCCTTCCCAACCAAACCATCCCCTTCCCAAGTACCTTCCGCTGCAACCGCAGAAGATGCAACACCTGTCCCTGTACCTCATCCCATGTCTTTGTTCTGGTTAGGCAGAGGTTCACTTGCATCTCCTCCAACCTCATCTACTGTATCCGTCGTTCAAGATGTGAGACCAAACGTAGACTGGGCGATCATTTCGCTGAACACCTTCGCTCAGTCCGCCTGGACCTCCCTGATTTCTCTAACTTCAAGTAACCCCGGCACTCACTCTCTCTCCATCTCCACCCCCACCCAAGTCGCACCAGGTTCCCGGTCTCACCCAGCAAACAGCTAACAATGGCCTGTTTCCTTTATCATCGTTACTTTTTCATATATCTTTCATTCATTCGTTCTATATCTCTCTACATCTCTCGTTTCCCTTTCCCCTGACATGTCTGAAGAAGGGTCTCAACCCGAAACGTCACCCATTCCTTCTCTCCAGAGATGCTGCCTGTCGTGCTGAGTTACTCCAGCATTTTGTGTCTATCTTCATGTTTATTCATTACTGTTTCTGTTGTATTTCTGTTATAGAGTCATAGAATTATAGTCATACAGCATGGAAACAGGCCCTTCAGCCCAACTTGTCCATGCCCACCAAGATGCCTCATATAAGCTAGTCCCATTTGATCGCTTTTGGCACATATCCCTCTAAAATCCTAAAATGTACTTGTCCAAATGTCTTTTAAATGCTGTATAGTACCTGTCTCAATTACCTCCCTGGTAGCTTCATCCATATATGCACCACCCTCTGAGTGAAAAAGTTGCCCTTCAGGTTCCTACTAAATCTTGCCCCTCTCATCTTAAATCAGTCTTCTGGCTTTTGATTACCACTCTGGTAAAAGATTCTGTGAATTCAAGAATCTCTCATCTTTTAAATGAAATGTTACCAAGTGGATCACTATTATCAGAATCCACACTACACAAAGTATAGGATGAGTTCTTTGTAGCAGCCATGTCACGACTGTTACCTTTGTTATGATTCTCCGACATTGGGCATTCAGAACCTGTACACATGTACAATCCAGGGCATAAAGTCATACAGCACGAGAACAGTCCCTTTGGCCCGACTTGCCCAAGATACTTAATCAACAGTAGTTCCATATGACCGCGTTTGGCCCATATCTCTCCAAACCGTTCCTATCCATGAGCATGCCCAAATGCTTTTATAGTACAGTGAGAACGTTTATCTCAGGGAATAATTAATTCCCATTGACATCAGCACAGACAAGATGACTGCTCTTGATCCTCATCCCCCTCAACGTTCTCTCTCTCTCTCCCTCTCCCTCTCTCCTCTTCTCTCTCCATCTCCCTCTCACCCTCTCTCACTCCCTCTCTCTTTCTCTCTCTCTCTCCCTCCCTCCCTCCCTCTCTCTCCGTTGCCTCCCACACCCTGACTGCACTTATTTCTGTATTATCTACATTTTAGTACGGACAATTTGTATTTCGTTCGTGGATAACCTTTTTTGGAGATACTCCCAGATGTTTTTGACTTTCTAAATACCCCCGACAGTGTGAATGGTTTACTCCTGGTGCTGGTCGGATCAGACGCTGTAATTCTCTGTGTCCCCATGAGGTGTCTCTGCAGAAGTAGCTCCAACACATCACTGTGATCACAGTGTGGCTTCCTCAGAGCTACACACACACACATTGGGAGGAGTATGATGCATGTGGACAGAGAGGAGGGTGGGAGATGTAGGTTAGATGTGCCAGTCTTCACAAGGCTGCACGCTGGAGGAACGGCACCTCATATTACACTTGTGCAGCTTACATCCCAGTGGTATGTACATTGATTTCTCCAACTTGCATCCCCTCTCTCTATCCCATCTGCCAATTAACCTACAAATCTGTATACCTCAGGAATGTGTGAGGAAACCGGAGCACCTGGAGAAAACCCACGCAGTCACGGGGAGAATGTACAAACTCCATACCGACAGCACCCGTGGTCAGGATTGAACCCGGGTCTCTGGCGCTGTAAGGCCAGAGACCCGGGTGAAGGGGTACAGTACTTACTGTCCCGCTGCGCCACCGTGCTGCCCATGGCACCTGTTACAAGATGGGCTATTGTTTTTCATGATCATGTTGGGCATTCTGTACAGTGAACCCTTGTTATTACTCCTTCGCTCTATAGATACTGCTGCACCCGCTGAGTTTCTCCAGCTATTTTGTGTACTTGTTAGTACGGACCTGGTTATAACGGATTTTGGTTATAGCGGCCAGGCCTACCAACCTTCACCGCCAGGCCTGGCAGCCAATGCCACTCTGACTCACATCGTGTCTCTGGCCACTTCCAGGCGGACCTACTGCCACCGCCGACACTCACCTGCACTCTGGTCACCCGTTGTCTGCGACCATTCTCACCACCGATCCTCGCCTCCCTCTCGCCTGCCAGCTGGCCGGGGCTGTCAACTCACGTGGATTCCAGGCCTGTTCCAGACCGAGAGTCTGAGGAAGGGTCTTGACCCAAAACGTCACCTATCCAAGTTCTCCAGAGATGCTGCCTGACCTGTTGAGATACTCCAGCACTTTGTGAGCATTTGTGTATTAACCAGCATCTGCAGTTCTTTGTTTCTACTATTGTGCAATGACAATCCCTTACTCACTTCTAGTGGACAACGGCAGTAACCGATTCCAATTCCCCCCTTATGGTCCGTTATAAGTTACTACGAGCGTTTACTGTACTGTGGGGTTAAAGGTAGAGGTCAAATGGTTAAGTGAAATGTTGAAACAAGCAACTACAGATGCTGGTTTATAAAAAAATCTATTATCATCTGGCAAGCTTCAACATGTGGCTGGTGGTGCAGTGGTAGCTCTATCCTGATTATGTGTGCTGTCTGTACAGAGTTTGTACATTCTCCCTGTGACTGCGTGGGTTTTTGTGGGTTTTGGGCGTTGGGAGCTCTTCAAACCTCAGCTTCACGATGTTGGAAGAGTGGGCCCAGCACACCGGAGTTTCAAACGGTGATTCAGGTAGAAATATAGACATAGAAACATAGAAATTAGGTGCAGGAGTAGGCCATTCGGCCCTTCGAGCCTGCACCGCCATTCAATATGATCATGGCTGATCATCCAACTCAGTATCCCGTACCTGCCTTCTCTCCATACCCTCTGATCCTCTTGGCCACAAGGGCCACATCTAACTCCCTCTTAAATATAGCCAATGAACTGGCCTCAACTACCCTCTGTGGCAGAGAGTTCCAGAGATTCACCACTCTCTGTGTGAAAAAAGTTCTCCTCATCTCGGTTTTAAAGGATTTCCCCCTTATCCTTAAGCTGTGACCCCTTGTCCTGGACTTCCCCAACATCGGGAACAATCTTCCTGCATCTAGCCTGTCCAACCCCTTAAGAATTTTGTAAGTTTCTATAAGATCCCCTCTCAATCTCCTAAATTCTAGAGAGTATAAACCAAGTCTATCCAGTCTTTCTGCATAAGACAGTCCTGACATCCCAGAAATCAGTCTGGTGAACCTTCTCTGCACTCCCTCTATGGCAATAATGTCCTTCCTCAGATTTGGAGACCAAAACTGCACGCAATACTCCAGGTGTGGTCTCACCAAGACCCTGTACAACTGCAGTAGAACCTCCCTGCTCCTATACTCAAATCCTCTTGCTATGAAAGCCAAGGAAGGCATCGCTCAACTCTGCGGTGAATCCAGCGGTGCGACTCCGGCAGGAAAGGCCGCTTCAATCCAGTTGGTAGGCCGCGAGGAGGGGGGCGAGGACGCTACTTGGAGAATAGTCGCGTCATCGCCAGGAAGTGACTGAGAAGCGGTTTCCCCCTTACCCTACCCCCCTCTTCCCACATAAATAAAGTAAATAAGGCTCGGTGTTGGGGCCGCAACTGTTTACCATATATATTAATGACTTGGAAGAGGGAATTAGGAGCAACACTAGCAAGTTTGCGGATGACACAAAGCTGGGTGGCAGAGTGAGCTGTGAAGAGGATGTTAGGAGGTTGCAGGGTGACCTGGACAGGTTGAGTGAGTGGGCAGATGCGTGGCAGATGCAGTATAATATAGATAAATGTGAGGTTATCCACTTTGGCGGCAAAAACAAGGGGGCAGATTATTATCTCAAACGGGGTTAGGTTAGGTAAGGGGGAGGTGCAGCGAGACCTGGGCATCCTTGTACACCGGTCACTGAAAGTTGGCTTACAGGTACAGCAGGCAGTGAAGAAAGCTAATGGAATATTGGCCTTCATAACAAGAGGATTTCAGTATTGGAGTAAAGAGGTTCTTCTGCAGTTGTATAGGGCTCTGATGAGACCACATCTGGAGTATTGTGTACAGTTTTGGTCTCCTAATTTGAGGAAGGACATCCTTGTGATTGAGGAAGTGCAGCGTAGGTTCACGAGATTGATCCCTGGGATGGTGGGACTGTCATATGTGGAAAGATTTAAAAGACTGGGCTTGTATTATCTGGCAAGAGTATAGAAGCTGGGATGTAATGTTAAAATTGTACAAGGCATTGGTGAGACCAAATCTGGAGTATGGTGTACAATTTTGGTCGCCCAATTATAGGAAGGATGTCAACAAAATAGAGAGAGTACAGAGGAGATTTACTAGAATGTTGCCTGGATTTCAACAACTAAGTTACAGAGATAGGTTGAATAAGTTAGGTCTTTATTCTCTGGAGCGCAGAAGGTTAAGGGGGGACCTGATAGAGATCTTTAAAATGATGAGAGGGATAGACAGAGTTGATATGGACAAGCTTTTCCCTTTGAGAATAGGGAAGATTCAAACAAGAGGACATGACTTCAGAATTAAGGGACAGAAGTTTAGGGGTAATATG